>NW_026087942.1:0-30000 GCF_022539395.1 Myiozetetes cayanensis | reverse complement strand
TTCCAATCCTGGGGGTCTTTTCCAACATAAATATTCTGAGAATTCCCATCCCGGGGGTCTTTTCCATCCTGAATATTCCAGAATTCCAATCCCAGGAGGTCTTTTCTGACATAAATATTCCAGAATTCCAATCCTGGGGGTCTTTTCCAACATAAATATTCTGGGAATTCCCATCCTGGGGGTCTTTTCTGGCCTGAATATTCCAGGAATTCCCATCCTGAGGGTCTTTTCCAACATAAATATTCCAGAATTCCGATCCTGGGGGTCTTTTCTGGCCCGAATATTCCAGAATTCCGATCCCGGGGGTCTTTTCCAACATAAATACTCTGGGAATTCTGATCCCAGGGGGTCTTTTCTGACATAAATATTCCAGAATTCCCATCCTGGGGGTCTTTTCTGGCCCGAATATTCCAGAATTCCAATCCCAGGGGGTCTTCTCTGACATAAATATTCCAGAATTCCCATCCTGGGGGTCTTTTCTGGCCCGAATATTCAAGAATTCCGATCCCGGGGGTCTTTTCCAACATAAATATTCCAGAATTCCGATCCCAGGGGGTCTTTTCCAGCCTAAATATTCCGGGAATTCCGATCCTGGGGTCTTTTCAGCATAATATCTGGAATTCCGTCCGGGGTCTTTTCCAGTATAGAATATTTCCTAGAATTCCGATCCTGGGGGTCTTTTCCAGCCTAAATATTCTGGGAATTCCGATCCTGGGGGTCTTTTCTGACATAAATATTCCAGAATTCCAATCCTGGGGGTCTTTTCCAACATAAATATTCCAGAATTCCAATCCCGGGGGTCTTTTCCGGCCTAAATATTCCGGGAATTCCGATCCTGGGGTCTTTTCTGGCCCAAATATTCCAGAATTCCGATCCCAGGAGTCTTTTCCAGCATAAATATTCTGGGAATTCCCATCCCGGGGGTCTTTTCTGGCCTGAATATTCCAGAATTCCGATCCTGGGGGTCTTTTCCAGCCTAAATATTCTGGGAATTCCCATCCCGGGGGTCTTTTCTGGCCCGAATATTCCAGAATTCCGATCCTGGGGGTCTTTTCCAACATAAATATTCCGGGAATTCCGATCCTGGGGGGCTTTTCCAACATAAATATTCCAGGAATTCCCATCCCGGGGGTCTTTTCTGGCCCGAATATTCCAGAATTCCGATCCTGGGGGTCTTTTCCAGCCTAAATATTCCGGGAATTCCCATCCTGGGGGTCTTTTCCAACATAAACACCCCCCCTGTTTGTTCCTGGTGCAGGTGACAACGTGATCTGCGGGAGCTACGACAGCAAACTGGTCTGGTTCGACCTCGACCTGTCCACCAGACCCTACCAAATGCTCCGGTGAGAGCAGAACAGACCCTAAAAATGATCCCTAAAAACGATCCCTAAAAACGATCCCTAAAAACGATCCCTAAAAACGATCCCTAAAAATGATCCCTAAAAACGATCCCTAAAAACGATCCCTAAAAATGATCCCTAAAAATGATCCCTAAAAATGATCCCTAAAAACGATCCCTAAAAACGATCCCTAAAAACGATCCCTAAAAATGATCCCTAAAAATGATCCCTAAAAACGATCCCTAAAAATGGTCCCTAAAAATGATCCCTAAAAATGATCCCTAAAAATGATCCCTCCACTGCCCACGAACCCCCTGAGCCCCCCTCCCGGGGCCAAGCCCCGGGAGGGGGGCTCAGGGGGGCCGTGGGCAGTGCCCGTGGTAGCTCCCAGTTTGTTCCAGTTGCCCTGGGGATAGTCTGAGCTTCCCAGAGCCCACAACAGCTCCCAGTTTGTCCCAGTTCCCCTGGGGACAGTGCCTGCAGCAGTTCCCAGTTTGTCCCAGTTCCCTGGGGGCAGTGCCCACAGCAGCTCCCAGTTTGTCCCAGTTCCCCTGGGAGCAGTGCCTGGAGCAGTTCCCAGTTTGTCCCAGTTCCCTGGGGACAGTACCCACAGTAGCTCCCAGTTTGTCCCAGTTCCCTGGGGACAGTACCCACAGTAGCTCCCAGTTTGTCCCAGTTCCCTGGGGACAGTACCCACAGCAGCTCCCAGTGCATCCCAGTTCCCTGGGGACAGTGCCCACAGCAGCTCCCAGTGCATCCCAGTTCCCTGGGGACAGTCTGAGCTTTCCAGAGCCCAAAACAGGTCCCAGTTTGTCCCAGTTCCCCTGGGGGCAGTGCCCACAGCAGCTCCCAGTTTGTCCCAGTTCCTCTGGACAGTGCCCACAGCAGCTCCCAGTTTGTCCCAGTTCCCCTGGGGACAGTGCCCACAGCAGCTCCCAGTTTGTCCCAGTTCCCCTGGGGGCAGTCTGAGCTTTCCAGAGCCCACAGCAGCTCCCAGTGCATCCCAGTTTCCCTGGGGACAGTGGCAGTTCTGAGGGACCACAGCAGCTCCCAGTTTGTCCCAGTTCCCCTGGGGACAGTGGTAGCTCTCCAGAGCCCACAGCAGTTCCCAGTTTGTCCCAGTTCCCCTGGGGATAGTCTGAGCTCTCCAGTGCCCACAGCAGCTCCCAGTGTATCCCAGTTCCCTGGGGACAGTGCCCACAGCAGTTCCCAGTTTGTCCCAGTTCCCCTGGGGACAGTCTGAGCTTTCCAGAGCCCACAGCAGCTCCCAGTTTCTCCCAGTTCCCCTGGGGGCAGTGCCCACAGCAGCTCCCAGTGCATCCCAGTTCCCTGGGGACAGTGGCAGCTCTGCAGAGCCCACAGTGGGTCCCAGTGCATCCCAGTTCCCCTGGGGACAGTGGCAGCTCTGAGGGACCACAGTAGCTCCCAGTTTGTCCCAGTTCCCTGGGGACGGTGGCAGCTCTCCAGTGCCCACAGTAGCTCCCAGTGCATCCCAGTTTCCCTGGGAGCAGTGCCCACAGCAGTTCCCAGTTTCTTCCAGTTTCCCTGCGGACAGTGCCTGGAGCAGTTCCCAGTTTGTTCCAGTTTCCCTGGGGGCAGTGCCCACAGCAGTTCCCAGTTTGTCCCAGTTCTCCTGGGGGCAGTGCCTGCAGAAGTTCCCAGTGCATCCCAGTTTCCCTGGGGGCAGTGCTCACAGCAGCTCCCAGTTTGTGCCAGTCCCCTGGGGGCAGTGCCCACAGCAGTTCCCAGTTTGTTCCAGTTCCCCTGGGGACAGAGTCCACAACAGCTCCCAATTTGTCCCAGTTCCCCTGGGGGCAGTGGTCACAGCAGCTCCCAGTTTGTCCCAGTTCCCCTGGGGGCAGTGCTCACAGCAGCTCCCAGTTTGTTCCAGTTCCCCTGGGGACAGTGCCTACAGCAGTTCCCAGTTTGTTCCAGTTTCCCTGGGGGCAGTGCCCACAGCAGTTCCCAGTTTGTCCCAGTTCTCCTGGGGGCAGTGCCTGCAGAAGTTCCCAGTGCATCCCAGTTTCCCTGGGGACAGTGCCCACAGCAGCTCCCAGTTTGTCCCAGTTCCCTGGGGGCAGTGCTCACAGCAGCTCCCAGTTTGTCCCAGTTCCCCTGGGGACAGTGCCCACAGCAGCTCCCAGTTTGTCCCAGTTCCCTGGGGACAGTGCCCAGAGCAGTTCCCAGTGTATCCCAGTTCCCCTGGGGACAGTGGCAGCTCTGAGGGACCACAGTAGCTTCCAGTTTGTCCCAGTTTCCCTGGGGACAATGCCCACAGTAGCTCCCAGTTTGTCCCAGTTCCCCTGGGAGACAATCTGAGCTTTCCAGAGTCCACAGCAGCTCCCAGTTTGTCCCAGTTCCCTGGGGACAGTGGCAGCTCTGAGGGACCACAGCAGTTCCCAGTTTGTTCCAGTTCCCCTGGGAGCAGTGGCAGCTTTCCAGAGCCCAAAACAGGTCCCAGTTTGTCCCAATTCCCTGGGGACAGTCTGAGCTTTCCAGACCCCACAGCAGCTCCCAGTTTGTCCCAGTTCCCCTGGGGGCAGTGCCCACAGCAGCTCCCAGTTTGTCCCAGTTCCCCTGGGGACAGTCTGAGCTTTCCAGAGCCCACAGCAGTTCCCAGTTTGTCCCAGTTCCCCTGGGGACAGTGCCCACAGCAGCTCCCAGTTTGTCCCAGTTCCCTGGGAGCAGTGCCCACAGCAGTTCCCAGTTTGTCCCAGTTCCCCTGGGGACAGTCTGAGCTTTCCAGTGCCCACTGCAGTTCCCAGTTTGTTCCAGTTCTCCTGGGGGCAGTGCCCGTGGTAGATCCCAGTTTGTCCCAGTTCCCCTGGGGGCAGTGCCTGCAGCAGCTCCCAGTTTGTCCCAGTTCCCTGGGGGCAGTGCCTGCGGCAGTTCCCAGTTTGTCCCAGTTCCCCTGGGGGCAGTGCCCACAGCAGCTCCCAGTTTGTCCCAGTTCCCTGGGGACAGTGCCTACAGCAGTTCCCAGTTTGTCCCAGTTCCCCTGGGGGCAGTGCCTGCAGCAGTTCCCAGTTTGTCCCAGTTCCCTGGGGGCAGACCCCACAGCAGCTCCCAGTTTGTTCCACTTCCCCTGGGGACAGACCCCACAGCAGCTCCCAGTTTGTCCCAGTTCCCCTGGGGGCAGTGCCCACAGCAGCTCCCAGTTTGTCCCAGTTCCCTGGGGACAGTGCCCACAGCAGTTCCCAGTTTGTCCCAGTTCCCCTGGGGACAGTCTGAGCTTTCCAGAGCCCACAGCAGTTCCCAGTTTATCCCAGTTCCCCTGGGGGCAGTGCCTATAGCAGTTCCCAGTTTATCCCAGTTCCCCTGGGAGACAATCTGAGCTTTCCAGACCCCACAGCAGCTCCCAGTTTGTCCCAGTTTCCCCTGGGGACAGTGCCTGCAGCAGTTCCCAGTTTGTCCCAGTTCCCTGGGGCAGTGCCCACAGCAGCTCCCAGTTTGTCCCAGTTCCCTGGGGACGAGTGCCCAGAGCAGTTCCCAGTTTGTCCCAGTTCCCCTGGGGACAGTCTGAGCTTTCCAGAGCCCACAGCAGCTCCCAGTTTGTCCCAGTTCCCTGGGGACAGTGCCCACAGCAACTCCCAGTTTGTCCCAGTTCCCCTGGGGAAAGTGCCTGCAGCAGCTCCCAGTTTGTTCCAGTTCCCTGGGGGCAGTGCCCGCAGCAGTTCCCAGTTTGTTCCAGTTCCCTGGGGACAGTGCTCACAGCAGTTCCCAGTTTGTCCCAGTTCTCCTGGGGGCAGTGCCTGCAGCAGTTCCCAGTTTGTCCCAGTTCCCCTGGGGGCAGTGCCCACAGCAGCTCCCAGTTTATCCCAGTTCCCCTGGGGGCAGTCTGAGCTTTCCAGAGCCCACAGCAGCTCCCAGTTTGTCCCAGTTCCCTGGGGACAGAGCCCACAGCAGCTCCCAGTTTGTCCCAGTTCCCTGGGGACAGTCTGAGCTTTCCAGACCCCACAGCAGCTCCCAGTTTGTCCCAGTTCTCCTGGGAGCAGTGCCTATAGCAGCTCCCAGTTTGTCCCAGTTCCCCTGGGGACAGTGCCCACAGCAGCTCCCAGTGCATCCCAGTTTCCCTGGGGGCAGTGCCCACAGTAGTTCCCAGTTTGTCCCAGTTCCCTGGGGGCAGTCTCAGCTCTCCATTGCCCACAGCAGCTCCCAGTTTGTCCCAGTTCCCCTGGGGACAGTGCTCACAGTAGTTCCCAGTTTGTCCCAGTTCCCCTGGGGGCAGTGCTCACAGTAGTTCCCAGTTTGTCCCAGTTCCCCTGGGGACAGTGCTCACAGTAGTTCCCAGTTTGTCCCAGTTCCCCTGGGGACAGTGCTCACAGTAGTTCCCAGTTTGTCCCAGTTCTCCTGGGGACAGTGCCCGCAGCAGCTCCCAGTTTGTCCCAGTTCTCCTGGGGACAGTGCCCACAGCAGCTCCCAGTTTATCCCAGTTCCCTGGGGACAGTGGTAGTTCTCCAGTGCCCACAGCAGTTCCCAGTTTGTCCCAGTTCCCCTGGGGGCAGTGCCCACAGTAGTTCCCAGTTTGTCCCAGTTCCCCTGGGGGCAGTGCCCACAGCAGTTCCCAGTGTGTCCCAGTTCCACTGGGGACAGTCTGAGCTTTCCAGAGCCCACAGCAGCTCCCAGTTTGTCCCAGTTCCCTGGGGACAGTGCCTATAGCAGTTCCCAGTTTGTCCCAGTTCCCCTGGGGACAGTGCCCACAGCAGCTCCCAGTTTGTCCCAGTTCCCCTGGGGACATGCCTACAGCAGCTCCCAGTTTGTTCCAGTTCTCCTGGGGGCAGTGCCTGCAGCAGTTCCCAGTTTGTCCCAGTTCCCTGGGGACAGTGCCCAGAGCAGTTCCCAGTTTGTCCCAGTTCCCTGGGGGCAGTGCCCACAGCAGCTCCCAGTTTGTCCCAGTTCCCCTGGGGACAGTGCCTACAGCAGTTCCCAGTTGATCCCAGTTCCCCTGGGAGACAATCTGAGCTTTCCAGACCCCACAGCAGCTCCCAGTTTGTCCCAGTTTCCCTGGGGACAGTGCCCACAGCAGCTCCCAGTTTGTTCCAGTTCCCCTGGGGACAGTGCCTGCAGCAGTTCCCAGTTTGTCCCAGTTCCCCTGGGGACAGTCTGAGCTTTCCAGAGCCCACAGCAGTTCCCAGTTTGTCCCAGTTCCCCTGGGGACAGTGGTAGCTCTCCAGTGCCCGCAGCAGTTCCCAGTTTGTCCCAGTCCCCTGGGGACAGTCTGAGCTTTCCAGACCCCACAGCAGCTCCCAGTTTGTCCCAGTTCCCCTGGGGACAGTGCCTGCAGCAGTTCCCAGTTTGTCCCAGTTCCCCTGGGGGCAGTGGCAGTTCTCCAGAGCCCACAGCAGCTCCCAGTGTATCCCAGTTCCCCTGGGGACAGTGCCCACAGCAGCTCCCACTGTGTCCCAGTTCCCCTGGGGGCAGTGCCCGCAGCAGCTCCCAGTTTGTCCCAGTTCTCCTGGGGACAGTGCCTGCAGAAGTTCCCAGTGCATCCCAGTTCCCTGGGGACAGTGCCCACAGCAGCTCCCAGTTTGTCCCAGTTCCCCTGGGGGCAGTGGCAGTTCTGAGGTACCACAGCAGCTCCCAGTTTGTCCCAGTTCCCCTGGGGACAGTGCCCACAGCAGCTCCCAGTGCATCCCAGTTCCCCTCTCACAGAGCTGGGGTGGGATCCCCTAGCGTGTTGGACCCCATTTCTCCACCTCCCAAGCCACTCCCATCCTCTCCATCCCTCACTCAGACACCCCCATCCTCCATCCCTCACTCAGACACCCCATCCCTCCATCCCCTCACTCAGACACCCCCATCCCTCCATCCCTCACTCAGACACCCCCATCCTCCATCCCCTCACTCAGACACCCCCATCCCTCCATCCCCTCACTCAGACACCCCCATCCCTCCATCCCCTCACTCAGACACCCCATCCTCCATCCCTCACTCAGACACCCCCATCCTCTCCATCCCCTCACTCAGACACCCCCATCCCTCCATCCCTCACTCAGACACACCCCATCCCTCCATCCCTCACTCAGACACCCCCATCCCTCCATCCCCTCACTCAGACACCCCTCCATCCCTCCATCCCCTCACTCCAGACACCCCATCCCTCCATCCCCCTCACTCAGACACCCCCCATCCCTCCATCCCAGCCACCCCCATCCCTCCATCCCCTCACTCAGGACACCCCATCCCTCCATCTCCCCCTCTCAGACACCCCCATCCCCTCCACTCCCAGACCATCCCCATCCCTCCATCCCTCACTCAGACACCCCCATCCCTCCATCCCCTCTCAGACACTCCCCCACTCCTCAGCTCAATCTTGTCCCTCTATCTCATCTCACTAGACACATTCTATCCCTCTCTCAGACACCTCTGTCCTCTCCATCTCCCACTCTCAGACACTCCCATCCCTCCATCTCACTGACCTCCCATCCTCCTATCCCCCTCACTCAGACACTCCCCATCCTCTCCATCTCTCAGACACCCCCATCTCCATCCATCCTCACTCCAGACACCCCCATCCCTCCTATCCCTCACTCAGACACCCCTCATCTCCTCCATCCCTCACTCAGACACCTCTATCCCTCTCATCTCCTCACTCAGACACTCTCTATCCTCTCTATCCCTCACTCAGACACTCTCATCCCTCCATCCCTCATTCAGACACTTTCTATCCTCTATCTCCTCATTCAGGACACTCTCATCCCTCCATTCCTCACTCAGACACCTCCTATCTCCTCCATCCCTTCACTCAGACATCACTCCTATCCTCTCATCCTCTACTCAGACACTCTCTATCTCTCTATCCCTCATCAGACACCTCCTATCCCTCCATCCTCACTCAGACACCCCTCCATCCTTCCATCTCACAGACACCCCCTATCCTCCATCCCTCACTCAGACACTCCCATCCCTCCATCCCTCACTCAGACACCCCCATCCCTCCATCCCTCACTCAGACCTCCATCCCTCCATCCCTCACTCAGACACCCCCCATCCTCTCCATCTCACTCAGACACCCCCATCCTCCATCCCTCACTCAGACACCCTCATCCTCTCCATCTCTCTCAGGACACCTCGTATCCCCTCCATCCCTCACTCAGACATCACCCTATCCTCCATCCCTCACTCAGACACTCCATCCCTCCATCGTCCACCTCATCATCCATCCACTCAGACACCCCCATCCCTCCATCCTCTCACTCAGACACCCCATCCCTCCATCCCTCACTCAGACACCCTCATCCTCCTCCATCTCAGACACCCCATCCCTTCATCCCCTCACTCAGACACCCCTCATCCCTCCATCCCCTCACTCAGACACCCCCATCCTCTCCATCCCTCACTCAGACACCCCCATCCCTCCATCCCTCACTCAGACACCCCCATCCCATCCCTCCATCCCCTCACTCAGACACCCCCATCCCTCCATCCTCAGACATCACCCCCATCCCTCCATCCCCTCCCTCTCAGACACCCCATCCCTCCATCCCCTCACTCAGACACCCCCATCCCTCCATCCCCTCACTCAGACACCCCATCCCTCCATCCCTCACTCAGACACCCCCATCCCTCCATCCCTCACTCAGACACCCCATCCCTCCATCCCTCACTCAGACACCCCATCCCTCCATCCCTCACTCAGACACCCCCATCCCTCCATCCCCTCACTCAGACACCCCCATCCCTCCATCCCTCACTCAGACACCCCCATCCTCCATCCCCTCACTCAGACACCCCCATCCCTCCATCCCTCACTCAGACACCCCCATCCCTCCATCCCTCACTCAGACACCCCGTCCTCCGTCCCTCTCACTCAGACGCCCCATCCCTCCATCCTCACTCGACCCTTTGCTTCTCTCACTCAGACACCCCCATCCCTCCATCCTCACTCAGACACCTCATCCTCATCGTCTCCAGACACCCTCATCCTCCATCCTCACTCCAGACTCCCCATCCTCACTCTCAGACACCCCTATCCTCCATCCCTCACTCAGACACCCCCATCCTCCATCCCCTCACTCAGACACCCCCATCCCTCCATCCCCTCACTCAGACACCCCCATCCCTCCATCCCCTCAGGCACCACCCCATCCCTCCATCCCTCACTCAGACACCCCCATCCCTCCATCCCTCACTCAGACACCCCATCCCTCCATCCCTCACTCAGACACCCCCATCCCTCCATCCCCTCACTCAGACACCCCATCCCTCCATCCCCTCACTCAGACACCCCATCCCTCCATCCCTCTCAGACACCCCATCCCTCCATCCCTCACTCAGACACCCCATCCTCCATCCCTCACTCAGACACCCCCATCCCTCCATCCCTCACTCAGACCCCCATCCCTCCATCCCCTCACTCAGACACCTCCATCCCTCCATCCCTCACTCAGACACCCCCATCCCTCCATCCCTCACTCAGACACCCTCATCCCTCCATCCCCTCCTCCAGACACCCCATCCCTCCATCCCCTCACTCAGACACCCCATCCCTCCATCCCTCACTCAGACACCCCCATCCCTCCATCCCCTCCAGACACCCCATCCCTCCATCCCTCACTCAGACACACCCCATCCCTCCATCCTCACTCAGACACCCCCATCCCCTCCATCCCCTCACTCAGACACCCCCATCCCTCCATCCCTCACTCAGACCCCCCATCCCTCCATCCCCTCACTCAGACACCCCCATCCCTCCATCCCCTCCTCAGACACCCCCATCCTCATCCCTAACAGACACCCCATCCTCCATCCCTCACTCAGACATCCCCATCCCTCCATCCCTCACTCAGACACCCCCATCCCTCCATCCCTCACTCAGACCCCCCATCCCTCCATCCCCTCAGGCACCACCGCGCGCGCCCTGCGAACGTTGCCTTCCGCCGGCACTACCCGCTCTTAGCCTCCGCCTCCGACAGCACCGTCATCGTCTGCCAGCATGGTCTACAAGTACAGAGAGGCTTGGGGGTTTGGGGGGCTGGGCTGGGGTCCCCCCTCCTCCAGCAGGGCCCTGCAGGGGCTCCTCGGGGTGGCACACGGCGCTTTTGGGGCGCTTTTGGGGCGCTTTGGGGACCCCGGGGAGGTCGCAGTTACCACTGAGCCGTCTGTGTGTCCCCCCCACACAGTGACCTCCTGCAGAACCCGCTGCTGGTGCCCGTCAAGGTGCTCAAGGGCCACGCTCTCACCCTGGACCTGGGGGTCCTGGACGTGCTTTTCCACCCCAGCCAGCCCTGGGTGTTCTCCTCGGGCGCCGACGGCACCGTCCGGCTCTACACGTAGCTCGTCCCCGGGGATCCCGGCCCTGCTCCGGCCCCGGCACCTCCCTGGGGGCAGGGGCAGGGCTGGGACCACCAGGGTGGGGCTTTCCCCGAGCTGGGACCGCCAGGGTGGGACCCTCCCCAAGCTGGGACCGCCAGGGTGGGACCCTCCCCGAGCTGGGACCGCCAGGGTGGGACCCTCCCGGAGCTGGGACCACCAGGGTGGGACCCTCACGGAGCTGGGACCGCCAGGGTGGGACCCTCACGGAGCTGGGACCGCCAGGGTGGGATCCTCCCGAAGCTGGGACCACCCCGTTCCAGCAGGAGCCCCCCGGGATCGCCGCTCCCGCTCCAGTTCTCATTAAACCCCTTTGGGTACAGGCCTGGCTCTTGTGTCCTGCATTCCCTGGGGACCCCCCAGTCCCCCCACGGACCCCACCCCACGGACCCCACCCCAGGGGTGCCCTGGGCAGGGGCTGCTCCCTATTCCCAGGTTTGTCCCCTTGGGGGGGACAGGACTGACCCATCCCAGCTGGATCCCTGGAAGAGCAGGGGCAGGGGAGGGGGGGCAGTGCCAGGCTGTGTTATGGGGTCACTGGCACCCCACAAACCCCCCCCAGGAAGCCCCCCAGGGGCACCTGCCCAGCCCCTGGGTGGGGGATACCCCAGGAAAAGGAGCGGAACAGCACCTGGAATGGGATCCCAACCCGGAGGAGATCCCGAGGTGATCGAGAAGGGACAGAAAGGGGGGACAAGGAGGGGGCAGGACCAGCTTTGGGGGTCCCACGAGCAGAGCCAGGACCACAGTGGGCGTCCCCTCGGGATGGGGGGGGGGAAAAAACCCGGGATGTCACTCCAGAGGGGGCCCCTCCCACAGCCACAGTGTCTCCCCCAGACCCCCCACAGCCACAATGTCCCCCAGACCCCTCCCACAGCCACAGTGTCCCCCCCACAGCCACAGTGTCCCCCCCACAGCCACAGTGTCCCCCACAGACCCCCACAGCCACAGTGTCCCCCCACAGCCACAGTGTCCCCCAGACCCCCAGCCACAGTCCCCCCAGCCCCCACAGCCACAGTGTCCCCCCAGACCCCCAGCCACAGTGTCCCCCCAGCCCCCACAGCCACAGTGTCCCCCCCCAGACCCCCAGCCACAGTGTCCCCCACAGCCACAGTGTCCCAGACCCCCCAGCCACAGTGTCCCCCCAGACCTCCCCACAGCCACAGTGTCCCCCACAGTGTCCCCCAAGACCCCCAGCCACAGTGTTCCCCCAGACCCCCACAGCCACAGTGTCCCCCCACAGCCACAGTGTCCCCCACAGCCACAGTGTCCCCCAGACCCCCACAGCCACAGTGACCTCCACAGCCACAGTGTCCAACCCCCCACAGCCACAGCCACAGTGTCCCCCCAGACCCCCACAGCCACAGTGTCCCAGACCCCCACAGCCACAGTGTCCCCCACAGCCACAGTGTCCCCCAGACCCCCACAGCCACAGTGACCCCCCACAGCCACAGTGTCCAACCCCCACAGCCACAGCCACAGTGTCCCCAGACCCCCACAGCCACAGTGTCCCCCACAGCCACAGTGTCCCCCCACAGCCACAGTGTCCCCCCCACAGCCACAGTGTCCCCAGACCCCCACAGCCACAGTGTCCCCCCAGACCCCCACAGCCACAATGTCCCCCAGACCCCCCACAGCCACAGTGTCCCCCAGACCCCCACAGCCACAGTGTCCCCCACAGCCACAGTGTCCCAGACCCCCACAGCCACAGTGTCCCCCCCACAGCCACAGTGTCCCAGACCCCACAGCCACAGTGACCCCCCACAGCCACAGTGTCCCAGACCCCCACAGCCTGATGTCCCCCCACAGCCACAGTGTCCCCCACAGCCACAGTGCCCCACACACAGTGACCCCCACAGCCACAGTGTCCCCCAGACCCCCCCACAGCCACAGTGTCCCCCACAGCCACAGTGTCCCCCAGACCCCCCACAGCCACAGTGACCCCCACAGCCACAGTGTCCCCAGACCCCCACAGCCACAGTGTCCCCCAGACCCCCACAGCACCCCCACAGCCACAGTGTCCCCAGACCCCCACAGCCACAGTGTCCCCCAGACCCCCACAGCCACAGTGTCCCCCACAGCCACAGTGCCCCCAGACCCCCCACAGCCACAGTGACCCCCACAGCCACAGTGTCCCCACAGCCACAGTGTCCCCCACAGTCACAGTGTCCCCACCCCACAGCCACAGTGTCCCCCCACAGCCACAGTGTCCCCAGACCCCCCACAGCCACAGTGTCCCCCAGACCCCCACAGCCACAGTGTCCCCCCACAGCCACAGTGTCCCCAGACCCCCCACAGCCACAGTGTCCCCCAGACCCCCACAGCCACAGTGTCCCCCCACAGCCACAGTGTCCCCCAGACCCCCACAGCCAAGTGTCCCCCAGACCCCCACAGCCCAATGTCCCACTCAGACCCCACAGCCACAGTGTCCCCAGACTCCCCACAGCCAGTGTCCCCCCCACAGCCACAGTGTCCCCCCAGACCCCCCACAGCCACAGTGTCCCCCACAGCCACAGTGTCCCCCCAGACCCCCACACACAGTGTCCCCCACAGCCACAGTGTCCCCCACAGCCACAGTGTCCCCCAGACCCCCACAGCCACAGTGTCCCCCCAGACCCCCACAGCCACAGTGTCCCCACAGCCACAGTGTCCCCACAGCCACAGTGTCCCCAGACCCCCACAGCCACAGTGTCCCAACCCCCAGCCACAGTGCCCCCCACAGCCACAGTGCCCCCACAGCCACAGTGTCCCCCACAGCCACAGTGTCCCCAAACCCCCCAGCCACAGTGCCCCCAGCCACAGTGTCCCCCAGACCCCCCACAGCCACAGTGTCCCCCACAGCCACAGTGACCCCCACAGCCACAGTGTCCCCCACAGCCACAGTGTCCCCCCAGACCCCCACAGCCACAGTGTCCCCCCACAGCCACAGTGACCCCACAGCCACAGTGTCCCCCCACAGCCACAGTGTCCCCCACAGCCACAGTGTCCCCCCAGACCCCCCACAGCCACAGTGTCCCCCACAGCCACAGTGTCCCCACAGCCACAGTGTCCCCCACAACCACAGTGTCCCCCCACAGCCACAGTGTCCCCCCCACAACCACAGTGTCCCCCCACAGCCACAGTGTCCCCAGACCCCCACAGCCACAGTGTCCCCCAGACCCCCCACAGCCACAATGTCCCCCAGATCCCCCCACAGCCACAATGTCCCCCCAGACCTCCCACAGCCACAGTGTCCCCCAGACCCCCACAGCCACAGTGTCCCCCCAGACCCCCCACAGCCCAGTGTCCCCAAACCCCCCTGCAGACAAGCAGGTGCCACCCCCAGAAGGTGTGAGGAGGAAAAAGCTTTATTTAAAAATAAGTTTATGTACAGTGTGTATGGGGAGGGGACACAGCCACATTCATGAGGGGGTCCTGGAGACAGGACCCCCATTCAGCACTGGGGAGCAGCAGGGGGTTTGAAGCAGCAGGAGGGGGGTCAGGATCCATCCTGCTCAGGGGGGTCCCAGGATGGGGCCAGCCCAGGGCTCCAGGGCAAGCTGGACCCCCTTTCCCCCCCATCCCAGAGCCCCCCCGGGGGGGGCAGGACCCTGTTCAGCATTGGGGGGTGCTGGAAGCAGCAGGGAGGGGGGGTCAGGATCCATCCTGCTCAGGGGGGGTTCCAGGATGGGGCCAGCCCAGGGCTCCAGGTCGAGGTGCAGCCCCTTCCCCACCCATCCCAGAGACCCCAAACAGGGGCTGTGCCCCTCGTGTGCCCCCCACCCCGTGCCCCCCACCCCGAGGGGGCCGAGGGAGCCGGGCAGGGAGCGCAGGAAGACGTGGAAGGGCCCGGGGGGGGGTCCTGTGGTGGGGAGGGACCCCCCCAGTATTGCTGTGGATGGAGATGGGGGGTCCCCAGGGCTCACTGGATCTGACCTGGGGGGTCCCCAGGGCTCACAGGATCCAAGCTGGGGGGTCTCTCAGGATCCGACCTGGGGGGTCCCCAGGGCTCACAGGATCTGACCCAGGGGGTCTCTCAGGATCCGACCTGGGGGGTCCCCAGGGCTCACTGGATCTGACCTGGGGGGTCCCCAGAGCTGGGGGATCTCCAGGATCTGACCTGGGGGGGTCTCCAGGGCTCACTGGATCTGACCTGGGGGTCTCCAGGGCTGGGGGTCTCCAGGAGCTGACCCGGGGGGTCCCCAGGGTTGGGGGTCTCCAGGATCTGACCCGGGGGTCTCCAGGGCTGGGGGTCTCCAGGATCTGACCTGGGGGGCTCCCCAGGGCTCACAGGATCTGACCTGGGGGTCTCCAGGATCTGACCTGGGGGGTCTCCAGGGCTGGGGGTCTCCAGGATCTGACCTGGGGGGGTCCCCAGAGCTCACAGGATCTGACCTGGGGGGGGTCCCCAGGGCTCACAGGATCTGACCCGGGGGGTCCCCAGGGCTGGGGGTCTCCAGGATCTGACCTGGGGGGTCTCCAGGATCTGACCTGGGGGGTCTCCAGGATCTGACCTGGGGGGTCTCCAGGATCTGACCTGGGGGATCTCCAGGGCTCACAGGATCTGATCTGGGGGGTCTCTGGACCAGGAGGTCCCAGGATCAGACCCAGGAGGTCCCAGGATCAGATCCAGGAGTCTCCAGGGCTCACAGGATCAGATCCAGGGCTCACAGGATGGGATCCAGGGGTCTCCAGGGCTCCCAGGATTGCATCCAAGGCTCACAGGATTGGATTCAGGAGGTCCCAGGATCTAGGGGCTCCCCAGGGCTCCCAGGATCCAGGGGCTCTGCAGGGCTCACAGGATCGGATCCAGGGCTCTCAGGATCGGATCCAGGGCTCTCCAGGGGCTCTCAGGATTGGATCCAGGGCTCTCAGGATCAGATCATGGGGCTCTCAGGACTGGATCCAAGACTCCCCAGGGGTGTCAGGATCAGATCCAGGGCTCTCAGGATCAGACCCAGGGCTCTCCAGAGGTGTCAGGATCAGACCCAGGGCTCTCCAGAGGTCTCAGGATCGGATCCAGGGCTCTCCAGGGGTCTCAGGATCAGATCCAGGGCTCTCAGGATCGGACTCAGGGCTCTCAGGATCAGATCCAGGGGCTCTCAGGGTTGGATCCAGGAGCTCTCCAGGGCTCTCAGGATCCAGGGCTCTCCAGGGCTCTCAGGATTGGATCCAGGGGCTCTCAGGGTTGGATCCAGGGCTCTCCAGGGCTCCCAGGATTGGATTCAGGAGTCTCCAGGGGCTCTCAGGGTTGGATCCAGGAGTCTCCAGGGCTCCCAGGATCCAGGGGCTCCACAGGGCTCTCAGGATCGGATCCAGGGCTCCCAGGGCTCTCAGGATTGGATCCAGGGGCTCTCAGGATCGGATCCAGGGCTCTCCAGGGCTCTCAGGATCAGATCCAGGGGCTCTCAGGGTTGGATCCAGGACTCTCCAGGGCTCCCAGGACGCAGGGGCTCTCCAGGGGTCTCAGGATCGGATCCAGGGGCTCTCAGGATCAGACTCAGGGGCTCTCCAGGGCTCCCAGGATCAGATCCAGGGCTCCACAGGGCTCACAGGATCCGCACCAGCCTGCCCAGGGTCTCGGCCACCTTGATTCTCACGGCAGGAACGGGGTCCTTGAGCAGCAGCTTCAGGGCTGGGGGGGCACAGAGGGACACGCTGGGGGGGGGGGCAGGGCTGGGACCCCCTCCCAGGGACACCTCAGCATCCCAGGGGTGTGGGACCCACCTGTGCCAGCCCCAGCCCAGCCCAGCCCAGGGAAAACAGGTTCCTGATGCTGTGCCCGGGACCCTCCTCTGCATTTAATCGAAATTTAAATTTTAAAATTACCTTTAAATTTAGTTGGGACCCTCTGGTGCCTTTAATTTGAATTTAAACTTACTCAAGATCATCCTGTACATTTAAATTGAATTTAAAGTTACTCAGGATCATCCTGTGCCTTTAATTTGAATTTAAACTTACTCAGGATCATCCTGTGCATTTACATTGAATTTAAACTTACTCAGGACCATCCTCTCCATTTAATTGAAATTTAAATTTTAAAATTACCTTTAAACCACCCTGTGCCTTTAATTTTAGTTTAAACTTACTCGGGACCACCCTGTGCCTTTAAATTGAATTTAAAGTTACTCAGGATCATCCTGTGCCTTTAATTTGAATTTAAACTTACTCAGGATCATCCTGTGCATTTAATTTGAATTTAAACTTACTCAGGACCATCCTCTCCATTTAATTGAAATTTAAATTTTAAAATTACCTTTAAACCACCCTGTGCCTTTAATTTGAATTTAAACTTACTCAGGATCATCCTGTGCCTTTAACTTGAATTTAAACTTACTCAGGATCATCCTGTGCATTTAATTTGAATTTAAACTTACTCAAGATCACCCTGTGTATTTAATTTGAATTTAAATTTACTCAGGACCATCCTGTGCCTTTTATTTTAATTTAGATTTGCTCAGGACCATCCTGTGCCTTTCCTTCTAATTTAGATTTACTCAGGACCATCCCGCGCCTTTTATTTTCATTTAGATTTACTCAGGACCATCCTGTGCCTTTAATTTAGATTTACTCAGGACCATCCTGTGCCTTTTAATTTAAATTTACTCAGGACCATCCTCTGCCTTTTATTTTAATTTAAATTTACTCAGGACCATCCCGTGCCTTCACTTTTAGTTTGAACTTACTCAGGACCGCTCTGCATTTACTTCTCATTTTAATTTACCCAGGACCACCCTGTGCATTCCATTTTACCGTGGCCTTTTGGGGCAAAGTGTGTCCCCCCCCAAAGTACTTTTTTTGTCCCCAAAAAGAGGGGAAGGAACTGAGGTTTAACCCCCCCCTTCCCTCCCCGGTGCCTTCCCTGCCACAGGCACAGAATCCTTGGGAATAACCCAGATATCCTCCTGTTTTGGGGGAGAACAAAACACCCCCCAGGACGGTGCTGGGGAGGCTCCTGGCCCTGAGCCCCGGGATGGGGGGCACTGGGGGCACTGGGAGGCACTGGGGGGCACTGGGAGGCACTGGGAGGCACTGGGGGGCACTGGAAGGCACTGGGAGGCACTGGGGACTCCCCACGCTGCCCTGGAGGTCTGGGCCGGGTTTGGAGCCCCCGGCCCTTTCCCGGCCCCCCCCTCCCCATCCCAGCGCCTGGAGCGGCTCCCGGGAGCGCCACAACAACCCCGGGCGCTTTTTCCTGCCCTTTTTCCAGGAGTTTGTTTACCTGGCACTGCCAATCCCCCCCTCCCTGTTCCCTCTGGATCCTCCACGGATCCCAATCCAAGCCCGGGGCACGTCCCGACCCCATCCCGGGGCAGGTCCCAGACCCATCCGGGCACGTCCTGACTCCCATCCTGGGGCAAATCCCGACCCCATCCTGGGGCAAATCCCGACCCATCCCGGGGCAGGTCCCGACCCAGCCCAGGGCAGGTCCTCAACCCAAGCTCCCACCCCGGGGCAGGTCCCAATCCCATCCCGGGGCAAATCCCGACCCCATCCCGGGGCAGGTCCCAAAACCACCCGGGGCAGGTCCCAATCCCATCCCGGGGCAGGTCCCGACCCCATCCCGGGGCAGGTCCCAATCCCATCCCGGGGCAGGTCCCGACCCCATCCCGGGGCAGGTCCCAATCCCATCCCGGGGCAGGTCCTGACCCCATCTCGGGGCAGGTCCCAATCCCATCCCGGGGCAAATCCCGACCCCATCCCGGGGCAAATCCCGACCCCACCCGGGGCAGGTCCCGACCCCACCCCGGGGCAAATCCCGACCCCATCCCGGGGCAGGTCCCAAACCCACCCGGGGCAGGTCCCGACCCCATCCCGGGGCAAATCCCGACCCCATCCCGGGGCAGGTCCCACCAACCCCACTGGGAGCAGGTCCCGACCCCACTGGGGGCAGATCCCGACCCCATCCCGGGGCAGATCCCGACCCCATCCCGGGCCAGATCCCGACCCAACCCTATCCTGGGGCAGGTCCCGACCCCATCCCGGGGCAAATCCCGACCCCACCCCGGGGCAGATCCCGACCCTATCCCGGGGCAGATCCCAACCCCACCGGGGGCAGGTCCCGACCCCAGCCCGGGGCAGTTCCCTCTCCCCCCAGCGCTCGACCAGCTCCCCCTCTTCTGCTGGAAGGGACCCCGGGAGAGCCGATGGAAAGAGGAGCTTTTCCTTTTTTAGCGTGGTTTTGGGTTTTTTTCCCTAAGCTCCTTTTGGAAGGCTCGGAAAGTTTCCGTGCCTTTTACCAGAGACTATGAGGTCACCGGTGACAGGGGGGGAAAAAATCCCTGAAATCCAGGAAAATCACTTAACTCCGCTCCCGAAATGCCACCGGGGCTGGGAGGGTGGGGGAGGGAATTGTGGTCTGGGGATGGAGCAGCCCCTCGGGAGAGACCCCCTGAGCCCCCCCCCTTCCATGGATTCCTACCAGGGATTGGGGGCTCTCCCGGGATCTCCCCCCAGGGACCCCCCCTGGGTGAGCCAGACCCCAAACAGCATCTCGGTGTCCCCACACTGGACCCCCCCTGAACCCAGACCCTCCCCCAAATCTCCTCCCAGCGGGTTCCAGGCTCATCCCAGCCATGGATTCCGGCTCCAGGGGCTCTCCAGGGGTTGGGGACACTCCCAGTTGTCCCCCAGCACACCCAGGGGCAGGGGGATCACCCCCCACCCTCCCCAGAGCCTCATCCCTCTGGGGTGCCCCAAATCCCTGAGCTGGTGGTCCCTGGGGGGAGCCTCGGGCACAGCTGGGGACCCCCACTCTGGGGGGGGTTCTGAGCTCTGGATCCAGGGGGAAAGAGGCATTCCCAGCCCCCACTCACCCGAAATGAGCTGGTCCAGGTCCACCTGCTGGCAGTGCTCCTCCTCCACGTGCAGCACCAGGAAGCCTGGGGGAGAATTCCAGAGGCAGGGATTGGTCCCCAGCCCACCTCGGGGCACCAGGAGGTTGGAAAAGCCACCCCTGAGCCCACCCACGGCCCCAGCACTGCCCGGGCCACCCCTGCCCGTGTCCCCACAGCGCCACATCCACAGGGATGCTTCCCAAGATCCAAGCTGAGCCTCCCCTGGCACCGGGAACCCAAGGAGGGGATGGGACCAGGGCCGGGCTGGGGATAGAAATGGGGTTAGAGGGACCCCAAAACCCCCAAATCTACCCCAAAACCAGCCAGAATACCCCAAAACTACCCAAAATACCCCAAAACCCCCAAATCTACCCCAAAACCACCCAGAATACCCCAAAACCACCCAAAATACCCCAAAACTACCCAAAATACCCCAAAACCCCCAAATCTACTCCCAAAACCACCCAAAATACCCCAAACACCCAAAATACCCCAAAACTCACCCAAATACTCCAAAACCACCAAAATCACCCCAAAACTACCCAAAATACCCCAAAACTACCCAAAATACCCCCAAACTACCCAAAATCACCCAAAACCATACCCCAAAATACCCAAAATACCCCCAAACTACCCAAAATACCCCAAACCCCCAAATCTACCCAAAACCACCCAAAATACCCCAAAACACCCAAATACCCTAAAACCACCCAGAATACCCTAAAAACCCCCAAATATCACCCCCAAACCAGCCAAAATACCCTAAACTACCTAAAATACCCCAAAACCAACCAAAATACCCCCAAAACTACCCAAAATACCCCAAAACTCCCAAATGCCACCCAAAACCAACCAAAATACCCCAAAACCACCCAAAATACCCCAAAACCCCCAAATCTACCCCAAAACCAGCCAAAACTACCCCAAAACTAACCAAAATACCCCAAAACCACCCAAAATACCCCAAAACCCCCAAATCTACCCCAAAACCACCCAAAATACCCCAAAACCCCCAAATCTACCCCAAAACCACCCAGAATACCCCAAAACTACCCCAAATACCCCAAAACCACCCAAAATACCCCAAAACTACCCCAAATTACCCCAAACCACCCGAAAATACCCCAAAACTACCCAAAATAGCCCTAAAACCCCAAAATCTACCCCAAAACCAACCCAAAATGCCTCCAAAACTACCCAAAATACCCCAAAACCCTCAAATCTACCCCAAAACCAGCCAGAATACCCCAAAACCACCCAGAATACCCCAAAATTACCCAAAATACCCCAAAACCCCCAAATCTACCCCAAAACTACCCAAAATACCCCAAAACCCTCAAATCTACCCCAAAACCACCCAAAATACCCCAAAACTACCCAAAATACCTCAAACCCCCCAAATCTACCCCAAAACCACCCAAAATACCCCAAAACTACCCAAAATTACCCCAAAACCCCCCAGAATACCCCCAAAACTACCCAAAATACCCCAAACCACCCAAAATACCCTAAACCCCAAATCTACCCCCAAATCCAGCCTAGAATAACCTCAAAACTGTACCCAAAATACCCCAAAACTACCCAAAATACCCCAAAACCCCCAAATCTACCCCAAAACCAGCCTAGAATACCCCAAAACCCCCAAATCTACTCCCAAACCACCCAAAATACCCCAAACCCCCAAATCGACCCCCAAACCACCCAAAATACCCCAAAACTACCCAAAACACCCCAAAACTACCCAAAACACACTCGACCCCTCACCCTAAACCAACCAAAATCCCCCCAAACCCCCTTGGGGACCCTCAGGACCAGTGTCACCCCCTGGTGACAAAGGCCACCGTGGGGTGACCCCAAGGGGAGGTGGCTTGGTGACCCAAGCGGGGACAGCACCAGGGACCACCTGGGGACAAGAGCGAGGTCTGGGGAGCCCCCAAACCCCCCCAAAATACCCCAAACCCCACCCTTGGACCAGTGTGTGCCCGTTGGGGCGGTGGTGGCACCACTTGGGGACACCCCAGGGGTGTCCCTGTCCCCAGGGTGGCACAGCTCGGGGCAGGGCACGCTGGGTGCCCCTGGCTGCTCCCAGGGACCCCCCCAGCGGAGCAGGGACCCCCCAGGACCCCCCCCCAGGACAGGGGACACGGGGACCTCACCGATGAACATGGGGGCGGCCGCCCGAATGTCCCCCCAGGGGCTCTTGAAGTAGAAGAGGTTGGTGGAGATGAGGCGGTTCAGCATCCTCGGGTAGCCTCCTCTGCACTGCGGGGCACCGCGGGGAAGGCCTGGGGGACATGGGGACGTGGGGGCCAAAGGGGACACGGGCCCAGTGGAGGACAGCGGGACACGGGATATGGGACACAGGGGGGACACGGGGGACATGGGGGACACGGGGGGGACACGGGCCCAGGAGGACAGGGGACATGGGGTGCACAGCCCAGGGGGACAGGGGACACGGGGGGCACATGGGGGACACGGGGCTCAGTGGGACACGGGGCCTCAGTGGGATAGGGGACATGGGGAGGACACCAGGGGGACACGGGGCTCAGTGGGGACAGGGACACGGGGGGACACGGGGGGACACAGCCAGTGGGGACAGGGGACATGAGGGGACACAGGGGGGACATGGGGGACATGGGGCTCAGTGGGGACGGGGGACACGTGGGGGACACAGGGGGGACACGGGGTCAGCGGGACATGGGGACAGGGGGGGACATGGGGGACACGGGGCTCAGTGGGGACGGGGGACACGGGGGGGACACAGGGGGACATGGGGGACACGGGGGACATGGGGCTCAGTGGGGACAGGGGACACGGGGAGACACGGAGGGGACATGGGGGGGACACAGGGCTCAGTGGGGACAGGGGACATGGGGGGGACACGCAGGGCACTCAGGGTGTGGGGGACACTCGAGACACACGAGACCCACAGGACAAGGAGGGACACACGAGACCCAGAGGATGGGGAGGGAAAGGGATGGACACAGGAGATCCACAGGATGGGGAGGGACAGGGAAGGACAGGGAGGGACACATGAGGCCCACAGGACAAGGAGGGACAGGACACACGAGACCCACAGGACAGGGGGGACAGGAGGGACAGGGAGGGACACACGAGACCCACAGGACAGGGTGGACAAGGAGGGACAGGGAGGGACACACGAGACCCACAGGATGGGGAGGGACAGGGAGGGACACACGAGACCCACAGGATGGGGAGGACAGGAGGGACACGGAGGGACACACGAGGCCCACAGGACAGGGGGGACAGGGAGGGACACACGAGACCCACAGGACAGGGAGGACAGGAGGGACACGGAGGATCCACGGGACACGGAAGGAATGCAGGGCAGCCCCCACAGTGACCCCATCCCTGTCCCCACAGTCCCCCACAGTGGCACCATCACCTTCCCCACAGTCACCCCACAGCCCTGTCCCCATCCATACAGCCCCAGCCCTGTCCCCACAGTCCCACAGCAGCCCCATCCCTGTCCCCACAGTCCCCACAGTGGCACTGTCACCTTCCCCACAGTCACCCCACAGCCCTGGCCCCACCCATACAGCCCCAGCCCCGTCCCCACAGTGACCCCATCCCTGTCCCCACAGTCCCCACAGTGGCACCATCACCTTCCCCACAGTCACCCCACAGCCCTGTCCCACCCATACAGCCCCAGCCCCGTCCCCACAGTGACCCACATCGCTGTCCCCACAGTCCCCCACAGTGGCACCATCACCTTCCCCACAGTCACCCCACAGCCCTGTCCCATCCATACAGCCCCAGCCCTGTCCCCACAGTGACCCCTATCCCTGTCCCCACAGTCCCCACAGTGGCCCTGTCCCCTGTCCCATGCCCAGTCCCCAGCAGCTGGCCCCATCCCTGTCCCCACAGTGACCCTGTCCCTGTCCCTGTCGCCCCACGCTGGCCCTGTCCCTGTCCCCACACTGGCCCTGTCCCCGTCCCCACAGCCCCACGGTGTCCCCGTCCCCCCAGCCCCACGGTGTCCCCGTCCCCACAGCCCCACGGTGCCCCCGTGCCCCCCGCCCCCCTCACCCAGGTGCTTGCAGACGTTGTTGATGAACTCCCCGAAGTGCAGCCCCCTGTCGTGGTGCAGGTGGTTCAGGAACATGTCCCGCAGCCCCTCGCAGCCCATGCTGGGCCCGCACAGCCGCAGGGCGAACTTGCAGGCCTGGGGGAGGGATAGGGGGGGTTTGTGGTGGGCACCGGGGTTGGCACCAAACTGGGACCCCTCTGTGTGGGCACCGGGGCTGGCACCAAACTGGGACCCCTCTGTGTGGGCACCTCCCTGGGACCCCTCTGTGTGGGCACCAAACTGGGACCCCTCTGTGTGGGCACCAAACTGGGACCCCTCTGTTTGGGCACCTCCTGGGGGCTGGCACCAAACTGGGACCCCTCTGTGTGGGCACCAAACTGGGACCCCTCTGTGTGGGCAGCGGGGCTGGCACCAAACTGGGACCCCTCTGTGTGGGCACCAAACTGGGACCCCTCTGTGTGGGCACCAAACTGGGACCCCTCTGAGTGGGCACCAAACTGGGACCCCTCTGTGTGGGCACCAAACTGGGACCCCTCTGTGTGGGCACCTCCCTGGGACCCTCTGGTGGGCAGCAGGACTGGCACCAAACTGGGACCCCTCTGAGTGGGCACCAAACTGGGACCCCTCTGTGTGGGCACCGGGGCTGGCACCAAACTGGGACCCCTCTGTGTGGGCACCAAACTGGGACCCCTCTGTGTGGGCACCTCCCTGGGACCCCTCTGAGTGGGCAGCGGGACTGGCACCAAACTGGGACCCCTCTGAGTGGGCACCTCCCTGGGACCTCCCTGGGCACCTCCCTGGGCACCTCCCTGGGACCCCTCTGTGTGGGCACCAAACTGGGACCCCTCTGAGTGGGCACCAAACTGGGACCCCTCTGAGTGGGCACCGGGGCTGGCACCAAACTGGGACCCCTCTGTGTGGGCACCAAACTGGGACCCCTCTGTGTGGGCACCTCCCTGGGACCCCTCTGAGTGGGCACCGGGGCTGGCACCAAACTGGGACCCCTCTGAGTGGGCACCGGGCTGGCACCTCCCCGTGGGTGAGGGGAGAGGGGAGAGGGGGGGTCTCCCACCTTGACCACGTCGGGCTGGGGGTCCTGCAGGTGCAGCAGCAGCGTGACCAGCCCGTTGAGCACCTGCTCCAGGAACGCTTCGCCCTCGGAGCCCCCGAAGCGCGAGAGGCTCCCGAAGAGCGCGATGGACGAGCGGCGCAGCTCGGGCTGCTCCTGGGGGGAACGGGAAGGGTTAATGTTTAGTTAACACTTTCACTGTGAGCCCACGAGAGCCCCCCTTACCCCCTGTGTTTTGTTCACTGTAAGCTGGACTGTTGGAGGAAGGCTGTGAAGAGTGGCCATTAATTATTAATTAATTCTGTATTAAGAGCATCAGACCTTAAAGGAACCACAACAAACACCAGGCAAAGAACTCAACACAAATCAATCTCATCCAGAGGAGCCAAGGCAGACATTGGAATAGGTAAAGCAGGCCTAGAGCCAAAGGTCTCTTCAAACCTGGATGATCAGGACACAGAACAATGGATAGAACAAAAGGATCACGGATGTCACCCGAGGGAGATGAGGAGGAAAATGCAGAGCCCAGGAACTCCCACCAAAATATTCCTCAAAACAGAGACCACGCCTCAATCTCCACCCCGACTCCACCTGCTATGAATATTGTAATCTAATGATGCAATAATATGAATATGCATGTGATTATGTTGTAATCATGATTGGAAATGTATAAATTGCTTGTTTTTACTGAACCACTTCGGAGCTTTTTGTCCAGCCTGAGCTGGAAGCTGCCCCGGCATCGTTAATTCAATAAATCCCTGCTGTTTATGGGCTCAAAATTCTGCCTTTAAGCAGTTTTTTTATCTGCCTTTTTTTTGGGCATCCTGGGGAGGGGGGCATGGCGTGGGCATGGCATGGGGATGTCCAACTGCCCCCACCCCCTGCTCCCACCCCTGCCCCCTGCCCCGCTGTTCTGGCTGCAGGGGAACAGGGCAGCACGAGGGCACTGCCTTGGGCTCAGCATCCCCCTAATCGGGACTGGGCCTCAGCACCCCCTCCTCAGGACCTCAGCACCCCCTCCCCAGCCTGCCCTGGTCCTTGGCACCCCCTCCCTGAGTCCTCAGCACCCCCTCCCCAGCCTGCCCCAGTCCTTGGCACCCCCTCCCTGAGTCCTCAGCACCCCCTCCCCAGCCTGCCCTGGTCCTCAGCACCCCCTCCCTGGGTCCTCAGCACCCCCTCCCCAGCCTGCCCTGGTCCTCAGCACCCCCTCCCTGGGTCCTCAGCACCCCCTCCCCAGCCTGCCCTGGTTCTCAGCACCCCATCCTGACCTGGTCCTCAGCACCCCTCCCCACCCTGCCCCAGTCCTTGGCACCCCTTCCCCAGCCTGCCCTGGTCCTTGGTACCCCCTCCCGGGTCCTCAGCACCCCCTCCCCACCCTGCCCCAAACCTCAAGACCCCTCCCCAACCTGTCCTGGTTCTCAGCACCCCCTCCCCACCCTGCCCTGAACCCTCAGCACCCCTTCCCCAGCCTGTCCTGGCTCTTGGCACCCCCTCCTCAGGACCTCAGCACCCCCTCCCGGGTCCCCAGCACCCCCTCCCCATCCTGCCCCCAGTCCTTGGCACCTCCTCCCCATCCTGCCCTGGGTCCTCAGCACCCCTTCCCCACCCTGCCCTGGTCCTCAGCACCCCCTCCTGGGGTCCTCAGCACCCCTTCCCCAGCCTGCCCCAGTCCTTGGCACCCCCTCCCCACCCTGCCCCAAGCCTCAAGACCCCCTCCCCAACCTGTCCTGGTTCTTGGCACCCCCCTCCCCACCCTGCCCCAAGCCCTCAAGCACCCCCTCCCCAACCTGTCCTGGTTCTCGGCACCCCTCTCCTGAGTCCCCAGCACCCCCTCCCCACTCCTGCCTTGAACCTTCAGCCCCCCTGCCCCACCCCTGGTACCCCCTCCCCACCCTGCCTTGAACCTTCAGCCCCCCCTGCCCCACCCTTGGCACCCCTTCCCCAGCCTGCCTTGAACCTTCAGCCCCCCTGCCCCACCCTTGGCACCCCTCCCCAGCCCACCCCGGCCCTCGGGCGCCTCAACTCCCACCTCTTATTTTGGGTTTGAAACCTGCTTTTGACAATTCTTCACCAGAAAACAGACCCCCCCACACACATCCCCTCTCCCCCTGCAGGGCTGAGAACAGGCTCTGCTGGGGGATAAATCCCCTCCCTCCCACCCCATCACTCCCCAAATCACAGCCCCCCCCTTGTCTCTTCATCCCAAATTTCAGCTGCTCGTTGCTCCAGGGGTGACAGGGAGCACGAGAGGGGGACGAAATTCAGGGATGGGGGTCCTTTGGGCCCTTTTTTTGGGGGGCAGAACAACAGTGGGGGGAGCTGGAAAACCCCTGGCTGTGGCTCTACCCTGGTCAGAGGAGCAGCAGGGACGAGACCCCCGAAGGCAGAGCGTGGGGAGCAGCCAAAGGGGGGGCCCAATCCCAGTGGGAAGATCCCAGTGGGACCAACAGCTCAGCACTGGGAGTGATGGATGAGGCTCAGGCTGAGCAGGGAAAGCACCAGGAATGCTGGAGGGGGGTTTAGGGTTGTTGGACAGAACCTTCCAAAGGCAGGGAAAACCCCCCCTTCCCCACCAGGACGGTGCCCCAACCTCCATCCCTGGTTCCAGACGTGTCCTGGAGATGCCAGGAACCCCCCTGGAGCACCCAGACACCCACCTGGAGCACCCAGATACTCCCCTGGAGCACCCAGACACCCCCCAGACACCTCCCAGGAGCACCCAGACACCCCCCAGGAGCACCCAGACACCCCCCAGGAGCACCCAGACACCCTTAGAGCACCCAGACACCCCCAGGAGCACCCAGACACCCCCCAGACACCTCCCAGAGCACCCAGACACCCCCCAGACACCCCCAGAGCACCCAGACACCCCCAGACACCCCAGAGCACCCAGACACCCCCAGGAGCACCCAGACACCCCCAGGAGCACCCAGACACCCCCAGGAGCACCCAGATACTCCCTGGAGCCCCCAGACACCCCCCAGGAGCACCCAGAGATCCCCAGAGCACCCAGATACCCCCAGGAGCACCCAGATACTCCCTGGAGCACCCAGACACCCCCTGGAGCCTCCAGACACCCCCCAGAGCACCCAGACACCCCCTGGAGCACCCAGACACCCCCTGGAGCACCCAGACACCCCCTGGAGCACCCAGACACCCCCAGAGCACCCAGACATCCCCAGGAGCACCCAGACACCCCCGGAGCACCCAGACACCCCCTGGAGCACCCAGACACCCCCAGAGCACCGAGATACCCCAGGAGCACCCAGACACCCCCAGGAGCACCCAGACACCCCCTGGGCACCCAGATACCCCCTGGAGCACCCAGATAGCCCACAGAGCACCCAGACATCCCCCAGGAGCACCCAGACATCCCCTGGAGCACCCAGACACCCCCTAGAGCACCTAGACACCCCAGGAGCACCCAGACACCCCCAGACACCCCAGGAGCACCCAGACACCCCTAGAGCACCCAGACACCCCAGGAGCACCCAGACACCCCCTGGAGCACCCAGACATCCCCTGGAGCACCCAGACACCCCTGGAGCACCCAGACACCCCCTGGAGCACCCAGACATCCCCAGGAGCACCCAGACACCCCCTGGAGCCCCCAGACACCCCTGGAGCACCTAGACACCCCCTGGAGCACCCAGACATCCCCTGGAGCACCCAGATACCCCCAGGAGCACCCAGAGATCCCCTGGAGCACCCCAGACACCCCCAGGAGCACCCAGACACCCCCAGACACCCCCTGGAGCCCCAGACACCCCCAGAGCACCCAGACACCCCTATGAGCCCCCAGACACCCCCCAGGAGCACCCCAGACACCCCCAGGAGCACCCAGACACCCCCCCAGACACCCCCAGACACCCCCCAGGAGCACCCAGACACCCCCAGACACCCCCAGGAGCACCCAGACACCCCCAGAGCACCCAGACACCCCCCAGGACCCCCCAAAGCCGCTCCTTACGCTGTCGAAGAAGGGGCGGATGCGGATGGCCACGTGCAGCAGCATGGACTGGATGTCCCTCTGCTCCAGGTGATCCAGCAGCTTGGACAGGCTGGACATGGCCTCCAGGGCCACCAGGTTGTGGGGGTCGTCCTTGTCGTCCATGCCCCCCACCATGGAGGCCAGGAGGGTGGGGCCGTGCTTCCTGACCTGGGGGGACAGGGGGGGCTCAGCCAGGGCAATTCCAGGGGGATGCAAGGGTGGATCCAGCTGGGATCGGGCTCTGCTCCCAGGGGAACAGGGACAGGATAAAGGGAACAGCCCCAAGCTGTGCCAGGGGAGCTTTATTTGGGATATTTGGGAAAACCCCTCCTGGGAAGGGGCTGCCCAGCCCTGGATCCCCATCCCTGGTGGGGGATTATTGGCCATCCCTGGGGAGGTGGCACTTGGGGAACAGTTTGGATTGAAGGAACCTTCAGGATCACCCAGTCCCACCCCTGCAGGGACACCTTCTGCTATCCCAGTCCGCTCCAACCCAGCCTGGGACGCTTCCAGGGGGGACGGAGAATCCTCTGGGAATCCCATTCTAGTCCCTCCCCGCCCTCCCAGGGAAGAATCCTTCCCACCATCCCACCCAACCCTGCCCTCAGCGAGCCATTCCCTGTGTCCTGTCCCTCCAGTTTCCCCCCAGAGCAGGGGAGCTGCTCCCACCTTCTCCGGGGATCCCGAGGCGACGTTCCCGAGCCCCCGCAGCGCCAGCACCCGCACCAGGAGGCAGGAGTCCTTCTGCCGCCCCGTCAGCGCGTCCAGCACCGTCTCCAGCAGCAGCAGGTCGTTCACCACCTTGCTGTTGAGGAGCTGAAGGAGAAAATCTCTCTCAGCAGCAGCCCCTGATCCGTCAGGGATGAGCCTTTTGGGGGGGTCGTTATTCCCGGGAAGAGCCTCGGTTTGTCCCCCCCTCATTCCCTCGCTCCACATCTGGATCATCCAGAGGGAAAAGGTTGGGGAGCCTCAGCCCCAGCACCCCCAGGCAGGTGTTTGGGATGGGGGCAGCCTGCAGTAATCCCTCGTGTGTGAATACAGGAAGCTTTGGAAGGCTGGAAATCCAAGCTGGGAAGAAGGGGAAGCTCAGGAGATCAGGAGAGCGCTGGCAGCCAGGAAAAAAACAGGAAAACCCTAGGGAGGCCAAAACCTCACCCCGAGGTCAGCTGGCAGGTGTGACAAGGTGGATCATGACACTTCCCTGTGGATGGAGGGTTCCCTGTGCTGTCCCCTCATCCCTGTAGATTGAGAGCCCTGAGCTGTCCCCTCATCCCTGTGGATTGAAGGTTCCCTGTGCTGTCCCCTCATCCCTGTGGATGGAGGGTTCCCTGAGCCTGTCCCCTCATCCCTGGGGATGGAGGGAGCTCTGAGGGTTCCCTGAGCTGTCCCCTCATCCCTGTGGATTGAGGGAGCTCTGACTG
>NW_026087941.1:0-24478 GCF_022539395.1 Myiozetetes cayanensis | reverse complement strand
CTCCCACCCCTGGAATTCCCTCTCTCACCCCTGGAATTCCCACTCCCACCCCTGGAATTCCCTCTCCCACCCCTGGAATTCCCTCTCACTGGATGGCATCTGAAGGAGAGGGAGGAGCAGATTTTTTATTCCCATGGTTTATTCCTGATCCTGGCATTCCCAAAATCCCCCTGGGATTAAGGAACACAGGGAAAAAAATAAGGAAAAATAAAAATATTCCTGGTTTTTTGGGCATCTGAAAGGAGGAGAAGGAGGGGGAGGAGGAGATTTTCCATTCCCATGGTTTATTCCTGATCCTGGCATTCCCAACCCCCCCTGGGATTAAGGAACACAGGGAAAAAAATAAGGAAAAATAAAAATATTCCTGGTTTTTTGGGCATCTGAAAGGAGGAGAAGGAGAGGGAGGAGCAGATTTTTTATTCCCATGGTTTATTCCTGATCCTGGTATTCCCAACCCCCCCTGGGATTAAGGAACACAGGGAAAAAAGCAGGAAATAAAGAGAAATTTGGGAATGTTCTCCCCTTTCCCAGAGGGAAAAATCAGCTCCTAAATATCCCAGTTTTTCCCTCTCTCCTCCCCCACATTTCCAGGATCTTGGGGAAGTTGGGAATGAGGGATTTGGGGGGGGATTCAGCCCCAAATTCGGGATTAGGGTGGGATTTTGAGGGATCCAGGAGGGTTTTCCAACCCTTCCATCAACTCCCTAAGGGAAAATTGGGAATTCTTTCCCGGTTTTTTAACATTTACACCCATTCCCTGAGCAGGGAGATGCAAAATCCACCTCCCTGGGGGAAAATTGGGAATTCTTTCCTGGTTTTCCTGGAGCAGGGAGATGCAGAATCCACCTCCCTGGGGGAAAATTGGGAATTCTTTCCCAGTTTTTCAACATTTACACCCATTCCCTGAGCAGGGAGATGCAAAATCCACCTCCCTGAGGGAAAATTGGGAATTCTTTCCCGGTTTCTCACCCGTTCCCGGAGCAGGGAGATGCAGAATTCCACCTCCCTGGGGGAAAATTGGGAATTCTTTCCCAGTTTTTCCAGGTTTACACCCGTTCCTTGAGCAGGGAGATGCAAAATCCACCTCCCTGGGGGAAAATTGGGAATTCTTTCCTGGTTTTCCTGGAGCAGGGAGATGCAGAATCCACCTCCCTGGGGGAAAATTGGGAATTCTTTCCTGGATTTCAGAAATTCCACCTCCCTGGGGGATATCCCGAATTGAGCAGGGAGATGCAGAATTCCACCTCCCTGGGGGAAAATTGGGAATTCTTTCCTGGTTTTCCCGGTTTCTCACCCGTTCCCGGAGCAGGGAGATGCAGAATTCCACCTCCCTGGGGGAAAATTGGGAATTCTTTCCTGGTTTTCCAGGTTTCTCACCCGTTCCCGGAGCAGGGAGATGCAGAATTCCACCTCCTTCTGGCGCAGCCCCTGGAGCTGGGGGGTTCCGTGGTGATCCACCAGCAGCCTCAGGTAGGTGTAAACGGCCATGGCCACCAGCAGGCTGCTCTTCAGCACCCAATCCCTGTGGGGGGACAATTCCAGAGGGAATTCCCAACGGGAATCGTGGGCTGGAGTGGGATAATAACGGGAATTGGGATGGGGAGGGGATTTATGGGATCCTGGGATGGTGGAATGGGGTTGGGAGGGACACTTTGGGGTCCTGGTTCAACTTGCAGGCTGCTCTTCAGCACCCACTGCCTGCCAAGAGACAATTCCAGAGGGAATTCCCTGCTGGGAGACAATTCCAGAGGGAATTCCCAACGGGAATCGCGGCCTGGGTGGGATAAATGAGGTGGGAGGGGACAAGGAGGGGATTTATGGGATCCTGGGATGGTGGGATGGGGTTGGGAGGGACCCCAAAGTGTCCTGGTTCAACTTCCAGGCTGCTCTTCAGCACCCAATCCCTGTGGGGGGACAATTCCAGAGGGAATTCCCAATGGGAATTGTGGGCTGGAGTGGGATAATAACGGGAATTGGGATAGGGAGGGGATTTATGGGATCCTGGGATGGTGGGATGGGGTTGGGAGGGACACTTTGGGGTCCTGGTTCCACCTGCAGATGCTCCTCAACACCCACTCCCTGCCAAGAGACAATTCCAGAGGGAATTCCCAACGGGAATTGTGGGCTGGGTGGGATAATCAGCGGGAATCGGGACAAGGAAGGGATTTATGGGATCCTGGGATCATGGGATGGAGCCCAAAGCTCATCTGGTTCCACCTGTAGATGCTCCTCAGCACCCACTCCCTGCCAGGAGACAATTCCAGAGGGAATTCCCTGCAGGGAGACAATTCCAGAGGGAATTCCCAACGGGAATCACGGCCTGGGGTGGGACAATCAGCGGGAATCGGGACAGGGAGGGGATTTATGGGATCCTGGGATGGTGGGATGGGGTTGGGAGGGACATTTTGGGGTCCTGGTTCCACCAGCAGGCTGCTCTTCAGCACCCAATCCCTGCCAGGAGACAATTCCAGAGGGAATTCCCAATGGGAATCGTGGGCTGGAGTGGGATAATAATGGGAATTGGGATAGGGAGGGGATTTATGGGATCCTGGGATCATGGGATGGAGCCCAAAGCTCAACTGGTTCAACTTCCAGGCTGCTCTTCAGCACCCACTCCCTGTGGGGGGACAATTCCAGAGGGAATTCCCAACGGGAATCACGGCCTGGGTGGGATAAATGAGGTGGGAGGGGACAGGGAAGGGATTTATGGGATGGTGGGATCATGGGATGGAGCCCAAAGCTCATCTGGGGCCACCAGCAGATGCTCCTCAGCACCCACTCCCTGCAGGGAGACAATTCCAGAGGGAATTCCCAACGGGAATTGCGGCCTGGGTGGGATAATCAGCGGGAATCGGGACAGGGAAGGGATTTATGGGATCCTGGGATGGTGGGATGGGTTGGGAAGGACCCCAATCCCAACCTCAGACAATTCCCATCGGGAATCAATCAGCAGGAATCGGGACAGGGCAGGGATTTGTGGGATTTATGGGATCATGGGATGGGTTGGGAAGGACCCCAAGGGCCACAATTCCAACCTCAGGCAATTCCCACATGGAATCAATCAGTGGGAATCGGGAAGGGCAGGGATTTGTGGGATTTATGGGATGGTGGGATGGGTTGGGAAGGATCCCAATCCCAACCTCAGGCAATTCCCACTGGGAATCAATCACTGGGAATCAGGACAGGGCAGGGATTTATGGGATTTATGGGATGGGTTGGGAAGGACCCCAATTCCAACCTCAGACAATTCCCACATGGAATCAATCACCAGGAATTGGGACAGGGCAGGGATTTGTGGGATTTGTGGGATTTGTGGGATCATGGGATGGATTGGGAAGGATCCCAAGGGCCCCAATTCCAACCTCAGACAATTCCCACATGGAATCAATCAGCAGGAATTGGGATAGGGCAGGGATTTGTGGGATTTGTGGGATCATGGGATGGGTTGGAAGGACCCCAATTCCAACCTCAGGCAATTCCCACTGGGAATCAATCACCAGGAATTGGGACAGGGCAGGGATTTATGGGATTTGTGGGATTTATGGGATCATGGGATGGGTTGGGAAGGACCCCAAGGGCCACAATTCCAACCTCAGGCAATTCCCACCGGGAATCAATCACTGGGAATCGAGAAGGGCAGGGATTTGTGGGATCCTGGGATGGGTTGGGAAGGACCCCAATCCCAACCTCAGACAATTCCCACTGGGAATCAATCAGTGGGAATCGGGATAGGGAGGGGATTTGTGGGATTTGTGGGATTTATGGGATCATGGGATGGGTTGGGAAGGATCCCAATCCCAACCTCAGACAATTCCCAGATTTCAGGGATTGCTCCCTGCTATTCCAGCCCCTCCCCAACCCCTCCCTCTGGAATTCCCGCCGGGAGAACTCGGGATGAACTTCCCAGCTGGGCCCGTCCCGGAGCCGGATGAAAGGCAGGAAATTTGGGAGCGATCCAAGGACATCCCAAAGAAATTCCTCCCTCCCAATCCCTCCCCCTCCCAGATCCAGAGGAAATTCGGGAAGGAAACGTTCCCTGTGGAAGGAGGCCCCACCCAGGGAGGGATTTTTGGGATTTGGGGGGGGGAAAAAATGGGATTTGGGGATGTTTTTGTCACAAAATGTGCAGGAAAGAGCTTGGAATTCTTCCTTGGGAATGGTGGGATGGGCATTTGGGAATGGTGGGAAGGGCAGGAACCCCTCCCTGGAGGGTGGGGTGGGATGGGATGGGAATAATGGGATGGGATGGGATTGATGGGATGGGATTGATGGGATGGGATTGGAATGATGGGATGGGATTGATGGGATGGGATGGGATTGGAATGATGGGAATGATGGGATGGGATTGGAATGATGGGATGGATGGGATACAGGGATGGGATGGGATGGGATGGGATGGGATGGGATGGGATGGGATTGATGGGATGTGATGGGATTGATGGATGGGATGGGATTGGATGGATGGGATGGATGGGATGGGATGGATGGGATGGGATGGGATGGGATGGGATGGGATGGGATGGGATGGGATGGGATGGGATGGGATTGATGGGATGGGATGGGATGGGATGGATGGGATGGGATGGGATGATGGAATGGATGGGATGGGATGATGGATGGGATGGGATGGATGGGATGATGGATGGGATGGATGGGATGGGATGGGATGGGATGGGATGGGATGGGATGGGATGGATGGGATGGGATGGGATGGGATGGGATGGAATAGATGGGATGGATGGGATGGGATGGGATGGATGGGATGGGATGGGATGGATGGATGGGATGGATAGGATGATGGGATGGGATGGGATTGATGGGATGATGGGATGGGATGGGATGGGATAGATGGATGGGATGGGATGGATGGGATGGGATGGGATGGGATGGGATGGAATGGATGGGATGGGATGGAATGGATGGATGGATGGATGATGGGATGGGATGGGATGGGATGGGATGGATGGGATGGGATGGGATGGGATGGAATGGGATGGGATGGGATGGGATGGGATGGGATGGGATGGGATGGGATGGGATGGGATTGATGGATGGGATGGGATGGGATGGGATGGGATGGGATGGATGGGATGGGATGGGATGTGATGGGATGGGATGGGATGGGATGGGATGGGATGGGATGGATGGGATGGGATGGATGGGATTGGATGATGGATGGGATGGGATGGGATGGGATGATGGATGGGATGGATGGGATGGGATGGATGATGGATGGATGGGATTGATGGATGGGATGGATTGATGGGATGGGATGGGATGGGATGGGATGGGATGGGATGGGAATGATGGGATGGGATGGGATGGGATGGGATGGGAATGATGGGATGGGATGGGATTGATGGGATGGGATGGATGGGATTGATGGGATGGGATGGGATTGGAATGATGGGATGGGATGGGATGGGATGGGATGGGATGGGATGGGATGATCCCTGTTTTCCGTACCTTTGCTCGGTCAGGATCTCCAGGACGTTCTCGGCCAGCCAGATGTTTTTGGCTGTCACGTCCCCGCCTGGAAAAGCCGCGGGATGGGGGGAGAGCTCTGGGATTTTGGGATCCTGGTGTATCCCAGTGTGATCCCAGTGTATCCCAGTGCAATCCCAGTGTGTATCCCAGTGTATCCCAGTGTATCCAGTGTGATCCCAGTGCAATCCCAGTGTATCCCAGTGTGATCCCAGTGTATCCCAGTGCAATCCCAGTGTATCTCAGTGTGATCCCAGTGTATCCCAGTGTATCCCAGTGCAATCCCAGTGTATCCAGTGCAATCCCAGTGTATCCCAGTGTATCCCAGTGTATCCAGTGCAATCCCAGTGTATCCCAGTGTATCCCAGTGTGATCCCAGTGTATCCCAGTGCAATCCTGGTGTACCCCAGTGTGATCCCAGTGTGATCCCAGTGTATCCCAGTGTGATCCCAGTGTATCCGGGTGCATTCCCAGTGTATCCAGGTGTAATCCCGGTGTATCCCAGTGCAATCCTGGTGTACTCCAGTGTGATCCCAGTGTATCCCAGTGTTATCCCGGTGTGATCCCAGTGCAATCCCAGTGTATCCAGGTGTGATCCCAGTGTATCCCAGTGTGATCCCAGTGTATCCCAGTGCGATCCCAGTGTATCCCAGTGTATCCCAGTGCAATCCCAGTGTATCCCAGTGTGATCCCAGTGCAATCCCAGTGCGATCCCAGTGTATCCCAGTGTATCCCAGTGCAATCCCAGTGTGATCCCAGTGTATCCCAGTGTATCCCAGTGCAATCCCAGTGTATCCCGGTGTGATCCCAGTGTATCCCGGTGCAATCCCAGTGTATCCCAGTGTGATCCCAGTGTAATCCCAGTGTATCCCAGTGCAATCCCAGTGTATCCCAGTGTGATCCCAGTGTATCCCAGTGTGATCCCAGTGTATCCCAGTGCAATCCCAGTGCGATCCCAGTGTATCCCAGTGTGATCCCGGTGTATCCCAGTGTATCCCAGTGTATCCAGTGTGATCCCAGTGCAATCCCAGTGTATCCCAGTGTGATCCCAGTGTATCCCAGTGTATCCCAGTGTGATCCCAGTGTATCCCAGTGCATCCTGGTGTATCCCAGTGTGATCCCAGTGTATCCAGGTGTGATCCCAGTGCAATCCCAGTGTATCCCAGTGTTATCCCGGTGTGATCCCAGTGTATCCCATTGCATTCCTGGTGTGATCCCAGGGTAATCCCAGTGTATCCCAGTGTGATCCTGGTGTGCCTGAGTGCATTCCCAGTGTATCCCGGTGTATCCCAGTGTATCCCAGTGCATTCCTGGTGTACCCCAGTGTGATCCCAGTGTATCCCAGTGCAATCCCAGTGTATCCCAGTGCATTCCTGGTGTATCCCAGTGCATTCCTGGTGTATCCCAGTGCGATCCCAGTGTATCCCAGTGTGATCCCAGTGTATCCCAGTGCAATCCTGGTGTGATCCCAGTGTATCCCAGTGCAATCCTGGTGTATCTGGGTGTGTATCCAGGTGTGATCTCAGCATTATCCCAGTGTATCCAGGTGCAATCCTGGTGTATCCCATTGCAATCCCAGTGTGATCCCAGTGTATCCCAGTGTATCCAGGTGTGATCCCAGTGTATCCCAGTGTATCCCAGTGTACCCCAGTGTATCCCAGTGTGATCCCAGTGCATCCTGGTGTATCCCAGTGCATCCTGGTGTATCCCAGTGCATCCTGGTGTATCCCAGTGCAATCCCAGTGTATCCAGGTGTGATCCCAGTGTATCCCAGTGTATCCAGGTGTGATCCCAGTGTATCCCAGTGTATCCCAGTGTATCCCAGTGTGATCCCAGTGTATCCCAGTGCGATCCTGGTGTTATCCCAGTGTGATCCCAGTGTATCCCAGTGTATCCCAGTGTATCCCAGTGTATCCCAGTGTGATCCCAGTGTATCCCAGTGTATCCCAGTGTATCCCAGTGTGATCCTGGTGTATCCCAGTGTATCCAAGTGTGATCCTGCTGTATCCCAGTGTGATCCCAGTGTATCCCAGTGTGATCCCGGTGTGATCCCAGTGTATCCCGGTGCATTCCCGGTGTATCCCGGTGCATTCCCGGTGTATCCAGGTGCATTCCCGGTGCCTCACCCGCGATCTGCTTCATGAAGGTCATGCAGACCCCGTCGGCTCCCAACACTCCGCTCTTCACCAGCTCCCGGAGCAGCCACACCAGCTGGAATGGGGGATTTGGGATTGGATCCAGCAGGGATTTGGGATCGGATCCAGCAGGGATTTGGGATCAGAGCAGGCAGGGATTTGGGATCAGAGCAGGCAGGGATTTGGGATTGGATCCAGGCAGGGATTTGGGATCAGATCCAGGCAGGGATTTGGGATTGGATCCAGGCAGGGATTTGGGATCAGAGCAGGCAGGGATTTGGGATTGGATCCAGGCAGGGATTTGGGATCAGAGCAGGCAGGGATTTGGGATTGGATCCAGGCAGGGATTTGGGATTGGATCCAGGCAGGGATTTGGGATCAGATCCAGGCAGGGATTCGGGATCAGATCCAGGCAGGGATTTGGGATTGGATCCAGGCAGGGATTTGGGATCAGATCCAGGCAGGGATTTGGGATCAGATCCAGGCAGGGATTTGGGATCAGATCCAGGCAGGGATTTGGGATTGGATCCAGGCAGGGATTTGGGATCAGATCCAGGCAGGGATTTGGGATCAGAGCAGGCAGGGATTTGGGATTGGATCCAGGCAGGGATTTGGGATTGGATCCAGGCAGGGATTTGGGATCAGATCCAGGCAGGATTCGGGATCAGATCCAGGCAGGGATTTGGGATTGATCCAGGCAGGGATTTGGGATCAGATCCAGGCAGGGATTTGGGATCAGAGCAGGCAGGGATTTGGGATTGGATCCAGGCAGGGATTTGGGATCAGATCCAGGCAGGGATTTGGGATCAGATCCAGCAGGGATTTGGGATTGGATCCAGGCAGGGATTTGGGATTGGATCCAGGCAGGGATTTGGGATCAGAGCAGGCAGGGATTTGGGATCAGAGCAGGCAGGGATTTGGGATCAGATCCAGCAGGGATTTGGGATTGGATCCAGGCAGGGATTTGGGATTGGATCCAGGCAGGGATTTGGGATCAGATCCAGGCAGGGATTTGGGATCAGAGCAGGCAGGGATTTGGGATCAGAGCAGGCAGGGATTTGGGATCAGAGCAGGCAGGGATTTGGGATCAGATCCAGGCAGGATTTGGATTGGATCCAGGCAGGGATTCGGGATCAGATCCAGGCAGGGATTTGGGATTGGATCCAGGCAGGGATTTGGGATCAGAGCAGGCAGGGATTTGGGATCAGAGCAGGCAGGGATTTGGGATTGGATCCAGGCAGGGATTTGGGATTGGATCCAGGCAGGGATTTGGGATCAGATCCAGGCAGGGATTTGGGATCAGATCCAGGCAGGGATTTGGGATCAGATCCAGGCAGGGATTTGGGATCAGAGCAGGTAGGGATTTGGGATTGGATCCAGGCAGGGATTTGGGATCAGATCCAGGCAGGGATTTGGGATCAGAGTCGAGCCAGGATTCAGGATCAGATCCAGCAGGGATTCAGGATCAGCCCCTCCATTCCCACCCCCAGCCCCCAAAATTCCCATTCCCAAGGGTTCCCCCAATTCCCAGCCCCATTCCCTGCTCCCTGAGGAGAAGATTCCCTGCTTTTCCTGACCTGTAAACCGACAGGTGTCCTGCAGCTTAGGTACTTCTCCATCAGGATGTGGTTGATCTTGTTGAGCACGATGTGCTCATCCCATCCCGGCTCACCAGGCCAGGTCCCGGTAGCACTGCGGGAAAAGGGCAGGGAAAGTGGGAAAAATGCCTGGAAAAGGGGGGAGAGGGGAAAAATAGTCTGGAAAAGGGGGGAGTGGGAAAATCATCCTGGAAAAGTGGGGGGAAACAGGGGAAAAAACAGACTGGAAAAGGATGGAGAAAACAGGGGAAAACCAGCCTGGAAAAGGGGGGGAAGAATGGGAAAAAAAGGCTGGAAAAGGGGGAGAGGGAAAAAATAGTCTGGAAAAGGGGGGGGAAGAATGGGAAAATCAGCATGGAAAAGGGGGGGGAGAGTGGGAAAAAAAGGCTGGAAAAGGGGGAGGAAAACAGGGGAAAAGAGCCTGGAAAAGGGGGAGAATGGGGAAAAAAGGCTGGAAAAGGGGGTGGAAAATCAGCCTGGAAAAGGGGGGAGGGGAATGGGAAAAAATAGTCTGGAAAAAGGGGGGAGAATGGGGAAAAAAAGGCTGGAAAAGGGGGTGGAAAATCAGCCTGGAAAAGGGGGGAGGGGAATGGGAAAAAATAGTCTGGAAAAAGGGGGGAGAATGGGGAAAAAAAGGCTGGAAAAGGGCATGGAAAACAGAGGAAAACCAGTCTGGAAAAGGAGGGGGAAAATAGGGGGAAAGAGCCTGGAAAAGGGGGTGGAGAATGGGAAAAAAGGCTGGAAAAGGGGGTGGGGAATGGGAAAAAACAACCTGGAAAAGGGGGGGGAAATGGGGAAAAAAAGGCTGGAAAAGGGGGTGGAAAATGGGAAAAACTCTCCCCCCTTTTCTCACATCCCCTCCAATCTGGGGAAAAAAAACCCAAAAAAACCAGGAATAAACTCATCCAGCACCCCCAGAATTCCCAGGAAAACAAAAAAAACCAGGAATAAACCAGGAATAAACCCATCCAGCACTCTCAGAATTCCCAGGAAAACCAAAAAAACCCAGGAATAAACTCATCCAGCACCCCCAGAATTCCCAGGAAAACCAAAAAAAAACCAAAAAAACCAGGAATAAACCAGGAATAAACCCATCCAGCACCCCCAGAATTCCCAGGAAAACCAAAAAAACCAGGAATAAACCCATCCAACACCCCCAGAATTCCCAGGAAAACCAAACTTTAAAAAAAAAACAGGAATAAACCCATCCAACACCCCCAGAATTCCCAGGAAAACCAAACTAAAACCCAAAAAAAACAGGAATAAACCCATCCAGCACCCCCAGAATTCCCAGGAAAACCAAACTTTAAAAAAAACACCCCAAGATCCCAAAAATGAGAAGAATTTTGGGGTTGTTTGTGTTGATTTAAGGGATTTTTTTTCCAAACACTGGGAAAAAAATTAAAACCCAGGAATAAACCCCCCTGGCAGAGGGAAAATTCCTGCCAGGAATGAGGGGGGAGAGCCGGAATTCCGGGATTTCTGCCAGGCTGGCACAATCCAGAGGCTCCTCCTGCCCTGGGGGGGATGTTTTAATTAACAACACAATTTAATTAACAACAAAAAAAAATGATTAATGAGCTTTTAAATGAAGGGAAAGGGAAGGAAAACAAGGCTGGAATTTTTGGGAGGAGGGGAAAGGAGTTTGGGATCATCCCAGGGAGGCTCCTGGGAAGATTTTTGGGGTCTCTGAGCAGATTTTTGGGGTCCCTGTAAAGATTTTTGGGGTCCCTGTGAAGATTTTGGGGGTCCTTGAGAAGATTTGGGGGAGGGTTGAGGTTTTTTGGGATCCCTGTGAAGATTTTTGGGATCTCTGAGCAGATTTTTGGGTCCCTGAGAAGATTTGGGGGGAGGGTTGAGGTTTTTGGGGGTCCCTGTGAAGATTTTTGGGGTCTCTGAGCAGATTTTTGGGATCCCTGAGAAGATTTTTGGGGTCTCTGTGAAGATTTTTGGGGTCCCTGTGAAGATTTTTGGGGTCCCTGTGAAGATTTTTGGGGTCTCTGAGCTGATTTTGGGATCCCTGAGCAGATTTTTGGGGTCCCTGTGAAGATTTTTGGGGTCTCTGAGCAGATTTTTGGGATCCCTGAGAAGATTTTTGGGGTCTCTGTGAAGATTTTTGGGGTCCCTGTGAAGATTTTTGGGGTCTCTGAGCTGATTTTGGGATCCCTGAGCAGATTTTTGGGGTCCCTGTGAAGATTTTTGGGGTCTCTGAGCAGATTTTTGGGATCCCTGAGAAGATTTTTGGGGTCTCTGTGAAGATTTTTGGGGTCCCTGTGAAGATTTTTGGGGTCTCTGAGCTGATTTTGGGATCCCTGAGCAGATTTTTGGGGTCCCTGTGAAGATTTTTGGGGTCTCTGAGCAGATTTTGGGGTCTCTGTGAAGATTTTTGGGATCTCTGAGCAGATTTTTGGGATCTCTGAGCAGATTTTTGGGATCTCTGAGCAGATTTTTGGGGTCCCTGTGAAGATTTTTGGGGTCCCTGTGAAGATTTTTGGGATCTCTGAGCAGATTTTTGGGGTCTCTGAGAAGATTTTTGGGGTCCCTGTGAAGATTTTGGGATCTCTGAGCAGATTTTTGGGGTCTCTGTGAAGATTTTTGGGGTCCCTGTGAAGATTTTTGGGATCCCTGGGAAGATTTTTGGGGTCCCTGTGAAGATTTTTGGGGTCCCTGTGAAGGTTTTTGGGGTCTCTGAGCAGATTTTTGGGGTCTCTGTGAAGATTTTTGGGGTCCCTGTGAAGATTTTTGGGGTCCCTGAAAAGATTTGGGGGGAGGGTTGAGGTTTTTTGGGTTCTCTGTGAAGATTTTTGGGTTCTCTGAGCAGATTTTTGGGATCCCTGTGAAGATTTTTGGGATCTCTGAGCAGATTTTTGGGGTTCCTGTAAAGATTTTTGGGGTCCCTGTGAAGATTTTTGGGATCTCTGAGCAGATTTTTGGGGTCCCTGTGAAGATTTGGGGGGGGTCTGAGGTTTTTTGGGGGTCCCTGAGCAGATTTTTGGGGTCCCAGTGAAGATTTTTGGGGTCTCTGTGAGGATTTGGGGGGAGGGTTGAGGTTTTTGGGGGTCTCTGAGCAGATTTTTGGGGTCTCTGAGCAGATTTTTGGGGTCCCTGTGAAGATTTTTGGGGTCCCTGTGAAAATTTGGGGGGTTTTTGAGGTTTTTGGGGGTCCCTGAGAAGATTTTTGGGGTCTCTGAGAAGATTTTTGGGGTCTCTGAGCAGATTTTTGGGGTCCCTGTGAAGATTTTTGGGGTCCCTGTGAAGATTTTTGGGGTCCCTGTGAAGATTTTGGGATCTCTGAGCAGATTTTTGGGGTCTCTGAGAAGATTTTTGGGATCTCTGAGCAGATTTTTGGGATCTTTTTCCAGAGGGATCCCTTTTCCAGAGGGAAATCCATGGAATGATCCCTCCCTTTTCCAGAGGGGAAATCCATGGAAAAAAAGGAATGAGCCAGGAAAGTTTTCCCAGCTGGATTTGCTGCCCCTGGAGCCATTCCCAGGGTTTATTCCATGGAAAACAAACCTGATCCCTACAAATCCAGGCCTGAAGATTTTCCCCCCCCCGGGAAAAGCAGGTTGTGCTTCCAGGAGGGAATTCCAGAGGCTTGGAATGAGGGCTTTGATTCCCAATCCAATCCAGGATCTGCTGGAATGGGGAGCTCTGGGAAATCCCAGTTTTTTTCCCCCTGGGAATGGTGATGATTCCCCAAGAAATTAAAAATACACACACAAAAAAAGAAAGAAAAACAACATTCCAAGTCTCCCAAATCCAAGGAAAAAAAAACCCAAAAAAACTGGGAAAGGGGTTGGGAATTCCTTAAAAATTTGGGGATTTTCCCTGTGGAAAATCCAAGGAATTCCCAGGATGGGAAGGAGCCTGAGCTGCTTTTCCCACAGCTCCACACCCAGAACATTCCCAACCCCCAGGCCGGGAATTTTCCTCTCTGGAGTTTTTCCAGCAGGGAATTCCAGGCAGGAAAACCCCCCCAGGATGGGGAATGGGGGTGAATTCCCGGTGTTTTTTCCCGGGATTCCTCACCTTCTGTGCCTGGGAGGGCTCTGTCAGCACCAGGGTGAAGAGCCCCAGGCAAATCTCCTCGTGCTGGGGGGTCCCCTTGCAGATCTGGGGGAGACAGGGGGGGTTCCAGGGGATCCAAGGGACACCAGGGAATGCTCCCTATTCCCACTTCCCTATTCCCACTTCCCTATTCCCTGGTCCCAGTTCCCACTTCCCTCTTCCCTCTTCCCACTCCCCTCTTCCCAGTTCCCTGTTCTTCTTCCCTGTTCCCAGTTCTTCTTCCCTATTCCCTGTTCCCACTTCCCTCTTCCTCTTCCCTATTCCCACTTCCCCTTCCCTCTTCCCTATTCCCTATTCCCAGTTCCCACTTCCCTATTCCCTGTTCCCACTTCCCCTTCCAGGTGGGGTTCCCAGGGGATCCAAGGGACACCAGGGAATGTTCCCTATTCCCACTTCCCTGTTCCCAGTTCCCACTTCCCCTTCCAGGGGGGGTTCCAGGGGATCCAAGGGGACACCAGGGAATGCTCCCTCTTCCCACTTCCCTATTCCCACTTCCCTATTCCCACTTCCCTATTCCTCTTCCCTATTCCCACTCCCCTCTTCCCAGTTCCCTGTTCTTCTTCCCTGTTCCCACTTCCCTCTTCCTCTACCCTATTCCCAGTTCCCTATTCCCACTTCCCTCTTCCCAGTTCCCACTTCCCTATTCCCTGTTCCCACTTCCCTATTCCCTGTTCCCACTTCCCTATTCCCTATTCCCACTTCCCTGTTCCCACTTCCCCTTCCAGGGGGGGTTCCCAGGGGATCCAAGGGGAGGGCAGGGAATGCTCCCTCTTCCCACTTCCCTCTTCCTCTTCCCAGTTCCCTATTCCCAGTTTCCAATTCACTGTTCCTCTTTCCTCTTCCCACTTCCCTCTTCCTATTCCCTGTTCCCAGTTCCCTGTTCCTCTTCCCTGTTCCCTCTTCCCTGTTCTTCTTCCCTCTTCCTCTTCCCTGTTCCCACCCCATTCCCACTCCATTCCCACCCCATTCCCCCATTCCCACCCCATTCCCATTCCCATTCCCATTCCCACATTCCCACATTCCCATTCCCCCATTCCCCCATTCCCACATTCCCATTCCCATTCCCCATTCCCATTCCCCCATTCCCATTCCCATTCCCACATCCCCATTCCCCCATTCCCATTCCCACATTCCCATTCCCATCCCCACATCCCCATTCCCCTTCCCACATTCCCACCCCATTCCCATTCCCTCATTCCCATCCCCACATTCCCACATTCCCATCCCATCCCCACTCTCACGTGTGCGTTGAGGGCATCGTTGGCCTCCCTGTCCGAGAGGCCGCAGGTGAGGGAGGTGACGATCCCAACACAGCGCTCCAGCCTCTGGAAAACACGGAATTAAAACATGGATTAACAAAATTAAACCAGGATGGGAAACTGGGAACATCCCTGGATCCTGGGAATGACCCTGAACCCCCTGGAACAGCTCCCAGGGAGATCCCAAACCATCCCAGTGGGAATTCACGATCCCAACACAGCGCTCCAGCCTCTGGAAAACAGGGAATGACACCGGGATGGGAATCCTGGGAACATCCCGGATCCTGGGAACGTCCCTAAACCCCCTGGAAAAGCTCCCAGGGAGATCCCAGGAAAATCCCAGTGGGAATTCAGGACCCCCACACAGCGCTCCAGCCTCTGGAAAACAGGGAATTAAACCAGGATGGGAATCCTGGGAACATCCCTGAACCCATCCCCAACCCCCCTGGAACCTCCCAGGGAGATCCCAAACCATCCCAGTGGGAATTCTGGGAATTCAGAGCCTGAATACCGAGGATCAGGAGCATTCCCAGATACTGGGAATGTTCCCACCCCCCCTCTGGAATCTCAGGGAGATCCCAAATCATCCCAGGAGGAAAAGCCCACTGGGAATTCCAAGAATTTGGAGCCTGAATAACGAGGATCAGGAGCATTCCCAGATCCTGGGAATGACCCTCAACCCATTCCCAACCCCTGGAAAAGCTCCCAGGGAGATCCCAAACCATCCCAGTGGGAATTCCAGGGAATTTGGAGCCTCAATAACGAGGATCAGGAGCATTCCCAGATCCTGGAAAACTCTGGGAGCCCCTTCCCAACCCCCCTGGAACAGCTCCCAGGGAGATCCCAAACCATCCCAGTGGGAATTCACGATCCCAACACAGCGCTCCAGCCTCTGGAAAACAGGGAATGACACCGGGATGGGAATCCTGGGAACATCCCTGGATCCTGGGAATGACCCTAAATCCATCCCCATCCCCCTGGAACATCCCAGGGAGATCCCAAACCATCCCAGTGGGAATTCCAGGGAATTTAGAGCCTCAATAACGAGGATCAGGAGCATTCCCAGATCCTGGAAAGCTCTGGGAGCCCCTTCCCAACCCCCCTGGAACAGCTCCCAGGTGTCCCAGGGAGACCCCAAATCATCCCAGAAGGAAAATCCCAATGGGAATTCCAGGAATTCTGAGCCTCAATACTGAGGATCAGGAGCATTCCCAGATCCTGGGAATGTTCCCACCTCCCCTCTGGAATCTCAGGGAGACCCCAAACCATACCAGGAGGAAAATCCCACTGGGAATTCCAAGAATTTGGAGCCTCAATAATGGGGATCAGGAGCATTCCCAGATCCTGGGAATGACCCTCAGCCCATTCCCAACCCCCCTGGAAAAGCTCCCAGGGAGACCCCAAACCATCCCAGTGGGAATTCACGATCCCAACACAGCGCTCCAGCCTCTGGAAAACAGGGAATGACACCGGGATGGGAATCCTGGGAACATCCCTGGAGCCTGGGAACGTCCCTAAACCCCCTGGAACAGCTCCCAGGGAGATCCCAAACCATCCCAGTGGGAATTCCAGGGAATTTGGAGCCTCAATAACGAGGATCAGGAGCATTCCCAAATCCTGGAAAACTCTGGGATCATTCCAGAGGCAAAAGATCCCCCAAATTCCCCCAAAATCCCCCCAAAATCCCCTCAAATCCCCAAAATCCCCTCAAATCCCCCCTAAAATCTCCTCAAATCCCCCTAAATCCCCTCAAATCCCACAAAATCCCCTCAAATCCCCCCAAAACCCCCCAAAATCCCTAAAATCCCCCAAATTCCCTCCAAAATCCCCTGAAAATTCCAAAATTCTCTCAAATCCCCCTCTAACCCCCCATATTCCCCAAAATCCCCTAAATCCCCCACTTCCCCTCAAATCCCCTCAAATTCCGCCTCAAATCCCTCAAACCCCAAATCCCCCCAAATTCCCCCAAAATCCCTAAAATCCCCAAATTCCCCCTAAAATCCCCTCAAAATCCCCCCCAAATCCCCTCAAATCCCCCAAAACTCCCCCAAATCCCTAAAACTCCTCAAAATCCCCTCAAATTCCCTAAAATCCCTCAAACCCCCAAATTCCCTCAAATTCCCAAAATTCCCAAAATCCCCAAAATTCTTCTAAGATCCCTCAAAATTCCCTCTAACCTCCCAAATTCCTAAAATTCCCTCAAAATTCCCCAATCTCTCAAATCCTCCCAAAATCCCCCTAAAATCCCCCCAAAATCCCTAAAACTCCTCTAAATTCCCCTCAAATCCCCCCACCCGCCTAAGTCTCAACTCCCAACCCCTCAAATCTCCCAAAATCCCTAAATCCTCAAATTCCCCAAAATTCCTCAAAATCCCCAAATCCCTCAAATCCCCCCCAAAGTTTCCAACTCCCCAAAATCCTCAAATCCTCTCAAAATCCCCCCAAATTACTCCAATCCTCTCTAAAATCCTTCAAATCCCCTCTAAATTCCCTAAAATCCCCTAATTCCCTAAAATCCCCTCTACCTCCCAAAATTCCCTAAAATCCCCAAATTCCCTCAAATTCCAAAAATTCCCCTCACCCTCCAGCTCATCCTTGGAATCCAGCAGTGAGTCACCAGGAGCTTCCCAGCTCCCGCTTCCCTTGGGAAGCTCCATTTGGGGGCTTGGGGGTCTTTAGGGTTTTTTTGGGGAAAAAGAATTTTGGGGGTCTTTATGGGAGTTTTGGGGGTCCTGGGGTTTTGGGGTCCTGGGGTTTTGGGGTTTTTAGGGTTTTGGGGAGAAAAGAATTTTGGGGGTCCTGGGGTTTTTGAGGGTCCTGGGGGCCTGGGGTCTTTAGGGGTCCTGGGGAGGGGAGAATTTGGGGGTCCTGGAGGGTCTTTAGGGGTTCTTTGGGGGAGAAAGAATTTTGGGGGTCTTTAGGGGTTTTGGGGGGAAAAGAATTTTGGGGGTCTTTAGGGGCTTTGGGGGTCCGGGGATTTTGGGGGTTCCTGAGGGTCAGAAAGAATTTTGGGGTCCTGGAGGGGTTCTTGGGGGTCCTGAGCTCTGGGGATTCTTGGGAGGCTTTGAAGAGTTTTGGGGTTTTTAGGGGTTTTGGGGGTCCTGAGGGGGTAAAAAGAATTTTGGGGGGTCCTGGGGTTTTGGGGGTCCTGGAGCTCTGAGTGGGGGGCTGAGTTTTTGGGGGTCCTGAGGCTTAAAGGGGGATTTTTGGGGGTTCCTGAGGGGTCAGAAAGAATTTTGGGGGTCCTGGGGTTTTGGGGGTCCTGAGCTCTGAGGGGGGGTTGAGCTTTTTGAGGGGGGTCTCTTAAGGGGGCTTAGGGGTCCTGAGCCTCTGAGGTGATTTTTTGGGGGCTTGAGCTTTTAGGGGGTCTTTGGGGGTCCTGAGCTCTGAGGGGGGAATTTCGGGGGTCTCTGAGGGATTTTTGGGGGGTCCTGAGCTCGGGGCTCTCCGGAGCGTCCTGGGGCGTGGAGGGACCCCCGGGGTTGAGGTGGGGGTCCTGGATTGGGGGTCCCGGGATTTGGGGGTCCTGAATTGGGGGTCCTGGTGTGGGGGGCTCCTCCCTCACGGATCCGGGGGCGGGCCGACTCGCGGTGGCCCCTGGGGTGTCTCAGGTGCCTGGAGGTCCTGGAGGGTCCTGGAGGGTCCTGGGGTCCTGGGGTCCCAGGGTCGCTCTGGGCCGGGGGCGGCGGCGAAACCTGGAAGTTACCGGAGAGGGGACGGTGAGGGCCTGACCGGGAAGCGGAAGCGAGGAGGAGAGGGAGGAGGGAAGTCCCGGCCCTCCCCTTCCCGGAATCAACCAATGGAGGGCGGGGAGGGCTGTGAGTGACAGGGAGGGTGGAGGCGGGGCTTGGAGGGTAGGTGGCCAATGGGGAGGGAGGGGGCGGGGCTTGGGAGGGGGGAGGCCACGCCCACCTGCGGGAGAGGGGGAACCCCTCGGGAATCCCGGAACCCCTGGGACCCCCTGAGACCCCTGGAACCCCCAGGAATCCTCTGGGACCCCTGAGATCCCCTGGGAACCCCCTAGGAACCCCTGGGACCCCTAGGAAAACCGAGACTCCACCTGGGACCCATGGGAACCCCTGAGACCCCTCGGACCCCCCTGGAACCCCTGAGACCCCCATGGGACCCCTGGAACTCCCCGAGACTCCTGAACTCCCTGAGATCCCCTGGGACCCTGGAACCAACCGGAACCCCTGAGACCCCTCGAGACTCCTGACCCCCTGAGAACCCTCTCGGGATCCCTGAGACCCCTGAGATCCTCCCGAAACCCCAGGACCCCTGGACCCCCGGAACCCCTGGAACCCCTGGGACCCTGAGACCCCTAGAACCCCCTGAGACCCCGAGAATGCCCGGGAACCCTGGGAACCCCCTGGAACCCCCTGGACCCCCTGAACCCCGAACCCCCTGAAACCCCTGGGAACCCCTAGGACCCCGAGATTCCCAAAGATCCCTCAAGACCCCTCCAAGACTCTCAAAGACCCCTGAGACCCCACTGAGACCCTCCAAAGACCCCCCACGACCCAAGGACCTCTCAAAGACCCCCTGAGACCACCTCAAGAACCCCCAAGCCCCCGAAGACCTCTCCAAAGACTCCCGGCGACCCTCGAGACCCCCAAAGACTCCCTCAAAGACTCCCTGGCGACCCCCGAGACTCCTCAAAGACCCCCAGAAACTCCCTCGAGACCCCTTGGGACCCCCGAGACCTCTCCGAGATTCCCAAAGACACCCCCAAGACCCTCAAAGACCCCCTGAGACCCCTAAAGAACCCTCAAAGATCCCCCAAGACCCCCCAGAAACTCCCTGAGACCCCCTTAGGACCCCGAGACCCCTCCGAGATCCCCAAAGACCCCCAAGAGCCCCCAAAGACCCCCCGAAACCTCAAAGACCCCCAAAACTCCCCCTGAACCTCCTGAGACTCCCAGAGACTCCCGAGACCCCAAAGACCTCCCACGACCCCAAAGACCCCCGAGACTCCCTAAAGACCCTCACGACCCCCGAGACCCCAAAGACCCCCAAAGACCCCTGAGCGCATCCTCCACAACATCTTTATTTTACAAAAATCACAACTCTCGGGGACCCTAAAAGTCCCCCAAAATCCTCCAAACCCCCAAATCCCACCAAACCCCCAGAATTCCTCTCAAAACCCCAAAGTCCTCTCAAAACCCCAAAATTCCTCCAAAACCTCCCAAACCCTCTCAAACACCCCAAAAACCCCCAAAAGTCCCCCCAAAACCCCCCCAAAAACCCCAAAAGGGATCTGCTGATGATTTTTGGGGTCTGCTGATGATTTTTGGGGTCTGCTGATGATTTTGGGGTCCACTGATGATTTTTGGGGTCCACTGATGATTTTTGGGGTCTGCTGATGATTTTTGGGGTCCACTGATGATTTTTGGGGTCCGATGATGATTTTGGGGTCTGCTGATGATTTTTGGGGTCCAGTGATGATTTTTGGGGTCTGCTGATGATTTTGGAGTCCACTGATGATTTTTGGGGTCCACTGATGATTTTTGGGGTCCGTTGATGATTTTTGGGGTCTGATGATGATTTTGGGGTCCATTGATGATTTTTGGGGTCCACTGATGATTTTGGGGGTCCGCTGATGATTTTGGGGTCTGCTGATGATTTTTGGGGGTCTGCTGATGATTTTGGGGTCTGGTGATGATTTTTGGGGTCCGCTGATGATTTTGGGATCCAATGATGATTTTTGGGGTCCGCTGATGATTTTGGGGGTCCTGTGATGATTTTTGGGTCCGCTGGTGATTTTTGGGGTCCTGTGATGATTTTGGGGTCTGATGATGATTTTTGGGGTCCAATGATGATTTTTGGGGTCTGCTGATGATTTTGGGGTCCGTTGATGATTTTGGGGGTCTGATGTTGATTTTTGGGGTCTGGTGATGATTTTTGGGGTCTGCTGATGATTTTGGGGTCCGTTGATGATTTTTGGGGTCCGCTGATGATTTTGGGGTTCTGTTGATGATTTTTGGGGTCTGCTGATGATTTTTGGGGTCCTGTGATGATTTTGGGGTCTGGTGATGATTTTTGGGGTCCTTTGGTGATTTTTGGGGTCCATTGATGATTTTGGGGTCTGCTGATGATTTTTGGGGTCTGCTGATGATTTGGGGGTCTGATGATGATTTTTGGGGTCCGCTGATGATTTTGGGGTCCGCTGGTGATTTTTGGGGTCCGTTGATGATTTTGGGGTCCGATGATGATTTTTGGGGTCCACTGATATTTTTGGGGTCCGCTGATGATTTTTGGGGTCTGCTGATGATTTTTGGGGTGCAGGGGGGTGTTTTGGGAGGTCACCCTCGTGCTGTTCCCACGCTCCCCCAAGAGCCAGTAGGTCCTGACCTTGCCCTTGCCTGGGGAACAGGGGGCTTTTTAGGGGAGACCCCAAATTTGGGGTCTGGGGGTGACCCCAAATTTGGGGTGCAAGGAAAAGGGGGAGGTTTTAGGGAGACCCCAAATTTGGGGTCAAGGAAAGGAGAGGGGTTTTAGGGGAGACTCCAAATTTAGGGTCTGGGGTGACCCTAAATTTGGGGTGCAAGGAAGAGGGGTTGACCCCAAATTTGGGGTCGGGGAGTTCGACCCCAAATTTGGGGTGCAAGGAGGGGGTTTAGGGGATTGCCCTGATTTTGGGGTTTGGGGTCTGGGGGGTTCATTGTGGGGGCTCTGGAGGTGGTTTTGTGGTGGTCAGGTCTATTTTGGGGGTCAGATCTGTTTGGGGGGTCAGATCTGTTTTTGGGGGTCAGGTCTGTTTTGTGGGGTCAGGGCAGTTTTGGGGTGTCAGGTCTGTTTTTGGGGATCAGATCTGTTTGGGGGTCAGGTCTATTTTAGGGGGCTCAGGGCAGTTTTGAGGTGTCAGGTCTATTTTGGGGGATCAGATCTGTTTTAGGGGGTCAGGGCTGTTCGGAGGGGGTCAGAGTCTCATTTTGAGGGTTCAGGTCTGTTTTAGGGTGTCATGGGTCCAGTTTTGAGAGGGTCAGGTCTGTTCTGGGGGTCAGAACAGTTTTGTGGGTCAGAGCAGTTTGGGGGCCGATCTGTTTGGGAGTCAGGTCTATTTTAGGGGGTCAGGCAGTTTTGGGGTGGTCAGAGCAGCTTTGGGGATCAGGCAGTTCTGGGGGTCAGGTCTGTTTTTGGGGTGTCAGATCTGTTTTTGGGAGGTCAGGTCTATTTTAGGGGGTCAGGACAGTTTTGTGGGGTCAGGGCAGTTCTGGAGGGTTTTGGGGCTGTTTTTGGGGGGTTGTGGTAATTTGGGGGGCTCAGGTCTATTTTTAGGGGGCCAGGGCAGTTTTTGGGTGTCAGGGCAGTTTGGGGGCTCAGGCAGTTTTGGGGGTCAGGTCTGTTTTGGGGGGCGTCAGGTCTATTTTAGGGGGTCAGGGCAGTTTTGTGGGGTCAGAGCAGTTCTGGGGGTCAGGTCTGTTTTTGGGGTGTCAGGGCAGTTTTTTGGGGAGTCAGGTCTGTTTTGTGGGGTCAGATCTGTTTTGGGGTGTCAGATCTGTTTTTGGGGGTCAGGTCTCATTTTAGGGGGTCAGGGCAGTTTTGGGGTGTCAGGGCAGTTTGGGGAGTCAGGGCAGTTTTGGGGAGGTCAGGTCTGTTTTTGGGGTGTCAGATCTGTTTGGGGGGTCAGGCTCTATTTTAGGGGTCAGGGCAGTTTTGAGGTGTCAGGTCTATTTTGGGGATCAGGATCTGTTTTGGGGGTCAGGGCTATTTTAGGGGTCAGGGCAGTTTGGGGGGTCAGGGCTGTTTTGGGGGTGCTCAGATCTGTTTTGGGGGTCAGGTCTATTTTGGGGGAGTCAGGGCAGCTTTGTGGGGTCGTGACACTTTTGGGGAAGTCAGGGCTGTTTTGGGGGTGACAGGGCAGTTTTGGGGGTCAGGGCTGTTTTTGGGGTGTCAGATCTGTTTAGGGGGTGTCAGATCTGTTTTTGGGGGGTCAGGTCTATTTTGGGGAGTCAGGGCAGTTTGTGGGGTCAGATCTCTTTGGGGGTCAGATCTGTTTTTGGGGTGTCAGATCTGTTTTTGGAGGGTCAGTTCTATTTTGGGGGTGGGGGTCAGGTCTCACCTTCATCTCCACGTCCCCCTGAGCTCCAGCCTCAAGCACCCGAATTCCTCCAGCACCGCTTTGGTCACCCCCGAGATGTGGATCTTGAGGGCTTGGGAGGGAGGGACCCTCAGCACCCCAGGGTGCCCCTCGGTGTCCCCCAACCCCCTGGTGTCCCCAAACCCCCCCGGTGTCCCCAAACCCCCTGGTGTCCCCAAATCCCCAGGTGTCCCTAAACCCCAGGTGTCCCCCTGGTGACCCCTGACCTCCCAGGTGTCCCCAGGTGTCCCCAGGTGTCCCTGACCCCAGGTGTCCCCAACCCCCAGGTGTCCCCAGCCCCCAGGTGTCCCCAGGTGTCCCCAGGTGTCCCCAGGTGTCCCCTGACCCCCAGGTGTCCCCAGCCCCCAGGTGTCCCCAAACCCCCAGGTGTCCCCAACCCCCTGGTGTCCCCCAGCCCCCTGGTGTCCCCAGGTGTCCCCAGGTGTCCCCTGACTCCTCTGGTGTCCCCTAAGCCCCCGGTGTCCCCAACCCCCAGGTGTCCCTGACCCCCAGGTGTCCCCAACCCTCTAGGTGTCCCCAACCCCCCAGGTGTCCCCAAATCCCCTGGTGTCCCCAACCCCCAGGTGTCCCCAACCCCTCAGGTGTCCCCCAACCCCTCCAGGTGTCCCCAACCCCTCCTGGTGTCCCCAACCCCCAGGTGTTCCCAAAACCCCAGGTGTCCCCAGGTGTCCCCAGGTGTCCCCCAACCCCCTAGGTGTCCCCAACCCCCAGGTGTCCCCTGACCCCCAGGTGTCCCCAGGTGTCCCCAACCCCCAGGTGTCCCCAGGTGTCCCAGGTGTCCCCTGACCCCGCCCAGGTGTCCCCCAGGTGTCCCCAGGTGTCCCCAGGTGTCCCCTGACTCCCCCAGGTGTCCCCCTGACCCCCAGGTGTCCCCAGGTGTCCCTCAACCCCCTGGTGTCCCCAGATGTCCCTCAGGTGTCCCCTATGGTGTCCCCTGACCCACTAGGTGTCCCCCTGACCCCCCAGGTGTCCCCAGGTGTCCCCAACCCCATGGTGTCCTCTAACCCCCAGGTGTCCCCAAATCCCCTCTGGTGTCCCCAACCCTCCAGGTGTCCCCAACCCCCAGGTGTCCCCCCAGTGTCCCCAACCCTCCATGGTGTCCCCTGACCCCCCTAGGTATCCCTAAAGCCCTCCTGGTGTCCCCAAACCCCCAGTGTCCCCAACCCCCAGGTGTCCCCAGGTGTCCCCCAGGTGTCCCCAACCCTCTCCTGGTGTCCCCAACCCCTCTGGTGTCCCCAAACCCCATGGTGTCCCTGACCCCTCCAGGTGTCCCTGACCCTCCAGGTGTCCCCAACCCCCATGGTGTCCCCAACCCTCATGGTGTCCCCAATCCCTCATGGTGTCCCTAAACCCCCTGGTGTCCCCAACCCCCCAGGTGTCCTCCCCAGCCCCCAGGTGTCCCCCCTCTGACCCCCCAGGTGTCCCCAAACCCCCTGGTGTCCCTCAACCCTCCAGGTGTCCCCAAACCCCTCCTGGTGTCCCCCAAACCCTCAGGTGTCCCCAACCCTCCCGGTGTCCCCTGACTCCCCAGGTGTCCCCAAGCCCCCCAGGTGTCCTCTGACCCCCAGGTGTCCTCCAGGTGTCCCCAGGTGTCCCCAGGTGTCCCCCAATCCCCCAGGTGTCCTCTGGTGTCCCCAACCCCCAGGTGTCCCCTGAGTGTCCCCAGGTGTCCCCAGGTGTCCCCAAACCCCCTCTGGTGTCCCCTAAACCCCCTGGTGTCCCCTGACCCCTCAGTGTCCCCAACCCCCAGGTGTCCCCTGGTGTCCCCAAACCCCTCAGGTGTCCCCAACCCCCTGGTGTCCCCAAGGTGTCCCCCCAGGTGTCCCCAAC
>NW_026087940.1:0-24743 GCF_022539395.1 Myiozetetes cayanensis | reverse complement strand
GGGATATCCTCTCTCATACAGCAAAATCACAGGTTTCAATCCCTAAGAGAGGCTGTGGATGAAGATTTGGCTAGAATAGAAACAGCAATGACGGCCCTAGAAAAATCTGTAAAATCTCTATCGGAAGTTGTACTACAAAATAGACGGGGACTAGACTTACTGTTCTTACAACAGGGAGGGTTGTGTGCTGCTTTGCGGGAGGAGTGTTGTGTTTTCGCAGATCATACAGGAGTGGTTAAAGATACGATGTCTAAGCTGAGGGAAGGACTAGAAAAACGACAAAAGGAACGCGGAATGCAACGAAGTTGGTATGAATCTATGTTTGATCACTCCCCTTGGATAACTACCTTGTTGTCCACAATTGCAGGACCCCTGATCCTCTTAATCATAGGTTTAACATTTGGTCCATGTATTTTTAATCGATTGATCACTATTATAAAACAACGCTTGGAAGCAGCCCATCTGCTAGTATTACGAACACAATACGAACCAGTTGCAGAAGGAGAAAACACTCAGACTCTCCAAAGAGCAAGAAATGTCTTAGAGAGATTCCACGCGCAGAATCAATTAAAAAAAAAAAAAAAAAAAAAATTATGGATTGTAATAAGCTATATTTTAGAGGGGATTCTTTTTTTTTGTTAAACTTAGTAAAACTTCAGGACATTGATATGTGATTTCCGTGTGTATTTCCCACATATCTGTTAACTGCCTCTAACAAGCTGGCGTTTGTTCTCGAGGCTGATAAGAAAGGGGGGAGGGAAGTCTGGCACTGTAATCAAACTGCACCAGCTGGGGATACTGAGGAGCTTCCTCTAAACAAGAAGTCAAAGTGATTTATATAGACGATAAGACTGGAAGGGGAGGAAAAATACCTACTAAAGGCGCATGCTCCAAGCCGGGTTCATCTAGCGGACATCGAGGAAGACTAAAAATCTTCATCACAGAGACCCCGGCCCAAAAAGAAACCCCCAGACCACCGACGCCGGTAACATAGCCCAGGAACATGCATGGGGAAAACTTTGCAACTGAGCATGTGCAAAGAGCACATGCCCCGGACTATGTATGGATAAGAACCTATGTACTGAGCATGTCTGGACGGCGAACCGGGGGGTTCAAAAGGGGAAGTTTGAGAGCCTGAGGGGGGGCGGCGGCGGCGAGCTGTGAGAGAACTTTCTTTTGTTCTAAACAGCACCCCCCCTCCCGGCGCGCCGATTGTTTATCTACCGCTTACTAATAAATTTGCTTACTATTGTAAATTGGCTCCTTCTATTCCTTTAAGGCATCGCTGGTAACTTATAACAAGGAGGTTTCCTGCCTGCTTTGGGGCAGCTGCAGGGGCCGCTCATGTCACCCCCCCTCTGTGCTGGGGACAGCTTTGCTCTTGTGGACACCGCTCTGCCCCAGCCCAGCAGCACCAGCAGTGCCCAGGGCCGGCACCTTCCCAAGGGGGACCCCTCTGTGCACAGGGACCCCCAGCCCAGGGGGGCCGTGCCAGCACCCCCAGACAACGTGTTTACAGAAAGACAACATAACAGCAACACGAAAAAAAAATTATACAGAATGTATTTACATTATGAAAATCTTTATATTAAAAAAATGTTCTCGGCAAAACCAAAAATGTTTGCTAAAAAGCAAATCTTCTTTATAAAAACAATTACTTTCTTTATAGAGAAAAATCTTCTTAATAAAATTAGTATCTTCTTAATAAAAGAACTATCTTCTAAAAAAAAAACCAATTATCTTCTTATTAAAAATGTATCTTTATATCAAAAAAACTCTCTTCTTAACCAAAAAATCATCTTATAAAAACCTATCTTCTTAATTAAAAAACTAACTTTTGTAAAAACCCCTATTTCCTAATAAAACAATTATCTTCTCTAGAAAAAAACAATTATCTTCTTTATAAAACCAACTATTTTCCTAAAAGTATCAAAAATACAAAACATACGTACAAAGCCAGGAAAAAACATGTAAAACATATATCCAATGTGGCTGATCCCATGGCCGGTGTGTCCGTCAGTCCTGGAAGCAAAGCAAGGGCAGGGTCAGTGCTGTCGGGCCCTGCTGGGTGTTCCCTGTGCCCCCAGCCTGGCACACGCTGGGCACAGCGGGACTCTGGCGCCAGGCCTGAGCCCGGCTGGGGATGGGAGCCGGGCCCCAGGCGCTGGCACGTGGCTTGTGTGGCCCAAAGCAGGCACAGGGCAGGCAAGGGGTAGGGGTTGTGCCACCAGAATCCCGGGCACGGGGCACTGTGTCCCTGAGCGGGGCCACCCAGCCCAGCCCCAGCCTCCTCCTCATCTTCTTGCTCTAGATCCATCTCCTCCTCTGTGTCCTCCTTCAGATCTGTCTCCATCTCTTCCTGCACATCCTCTTCCAGACCTATCTCCATCCTTTCCTCACTATCCCATCCCATATCAGTTTCCATCTCCTCTCCCATGTCTCTCTCAGCTGCATCAGGGCGCACAATCTCAGAATGAGGTCCCTGTCCCACACCATCCCCACAGAGCTCCAGACCCCAGGCGGTCGAGGGGTGCCCACCTGCATGGAACGGCCCCGTACCTTCCTCAGGACAAGAGGGAGCATCCTCTGGGACGGGGGACAAGATCCACACAGCAGCTGCTGCTCAGGACTGCTGGGGATTGAAGGGAGCAGGGGAGGACAGTGTGCTGGGAGCAGGAGGAAGGGTGGTCTCTGAGCAGGGGGAAGGGCTGTCTCAGAGCACAGCCAGTGTTTCTATTGTGCAGTAAATAATTCTGATGAGGATCTTTTGTCTGATCATTTGTAACCCTAAAAAATTCATTTCTATCAATAGATGTGATTTGCCATCCTTAAAACCTGGGGGACAAAAGTGGTTCAGTCCCACCTTTGTAATTCCTGTGAACTGAACCTGTTGGCATAACCCAAAGCTGAGATTGGATCCAGCAACCCCAGCAGCCCACAGTAAGTTCGGAGCTAAGGGGAGCACTACAGTTATCTATTGATAATAAATTCTGATTTTATTGATTACTAAGAGATACAGAGAGAAAGGAAAAAATTAGAAAAGGTTGGAAACTGCTAATATTATTTCTAGAAACAGAGAAAAGATACTACTGAAAACTACCTTTACCCGCTGAGCTGGTGTGAGTGGCAAAAGAGAAGCAGTTTCTACCTTTTTTTTCTCTGCCCCTGCAGCTTTTGGATGTTGTCTCTGTATCTGAAGGGGGTCTGACAGCTTTAGTATAATGGTTGCCATGGTAACCGAGGTAACAATGAGAATGCATAATGATTGCTATGGTGTGAAGGTGATACTTTTGATTTAGATGATCAATGGAGCACAGAGGGCTGAGAAAGTGATTATATTCGCATGTGAAACCAGCCAGAGTGTTGTACAATGTGACTTTATTGCACAAGTTCACTGTAGGGCCCATTGTGCCTTTAGCAAAGTTAACTGGATGTCCCCCATTATCAGAGCTGAGTTCCTCCTTGGCTTGGCTCCACTCTGCAAGAGAGATACAAATCCCCTGGAAACACAATGGTACAGGTCGTCCATAGGGCTGAGGAAGGTGATGGAGAGGAAGATGATGTGGCCCCTTGCCCTACAGTGGGGCATGCCCAGACTGTTGCTATGAGGTGATGAACGGGCGCTGTTTGGCTGCCACTCAAGCACCACCTTCTGCTGCATCCTGGCCCTACGTAGTGTAATGTAGAGCTGATGGAATGGGGTGTCGGCACTGCTGGGTGGAGCGATGCTCATCCTTCCATCCACACTGTGCTGCTCCGCGGGGACACCCGCCAAGCACGGGCACCGACCAGCCCTGCAGAGCCTGGTAGGCCTGGTCTGTCTGTGCAGGTGAGCACAGTTGCAAACGTTTTATACCCTTTTTCTTGTATCCCTTTAATTCCCTTTTTACTAGCTAATGCTGTAACAGAGGCTGTTCGTGGTATTGTATGAATGCCAATAGATAAAGTAGGTTTTTTGTATTCTTTTTAAGCTTTTGATTCTCTTTGCTAATAGTTTTTTTTTTTTTTACTTTCACTGCAATAACAGATATTTTGTAGTGTTTGAATGACTGTTGTACTTGTCTTTATTCCTGACGTATTCTTGTGAACCTGGTACACACAGTGATGTCATGGTTGTCCCTGTTATGTCACCAGTGTAACAGATGATGTCACAGGTGTCTCTGTGCTGTCACCCTTGTCCTTGTGAAGTCACCGATGTCCCCAGTGGTGTCACTGATGTGCACGGGTGGGGTGCTTAGCTGAAAAAAGACACACTATGGACAAACCATACTAATTGGCCTCAGTTAGGCCTGGTCCTGACATAGCCAGAAGCCTCTTTGCAGGCAGTGGAAAGATACAGGAGCAGTGATAACAGACTGCAGGAATGTAAACAAAGAGAAACCTGTGACAAAAACGAGGAGTTTTAGGAGAAAAACAATGTCTTCATATCACATGGACATCTGTGTGCACCCAATAGGAAGTGTGTCAGTAATACACGCTCAGTTTGTGGGTTACAGCAAATAACCAATAGTTTGAAAGTGATCACACCCCGGGGGGCAGTGAAAGTATATAAGAGGTTGGGTTATGCGTAACATTTGCGTAAATCATCCTGATTTGTGTGCAGTTTGTTCTGAAAGCTCCTCTGCCAACATCCACGTTATATCACAGTTGTCTCTTTGTTTTCACCAGTCCCCTGTGATGTCACTTGTCCCCAATGATGTCACCGATGTCCCTGTTATGTCACCTCTGTCCCCTGTGTTGTAACCCCTGTCCCCTGTGATGTTACCAATAGCGCTGTGTTTTTGTGGTCACCAATTCCCTGTGACATCCTTGGTCCCCAAAGATGTCACTGCTGTCCTTCTGATGTCACCAGTGTCACCAATGATGTCACTGGTGTCTCTGTGATGTCACTCCTGTCCCTGTGAAGTCACCGATGTCCCCTGTGATGTCACTGATGTCCTTGGGAGATCACGGCTGCCCCTTTGTTTTCACCAGTCTTCTGTGATGTCACTGGGCCACAATGATGTCACTGCTGTCCCTGTAGTGTCACCACTCTCCCCTGTGATGTCATCAATGTCCCCCATGATATTACTGCTGTCTCTGTGTTGTTATCCAGGTCCCCTGTGATGTCACCGATGTCCCTGTGACATCACGGCTTTCCCTTTGTTGTCACCAGTCCCCAGTGATATTTCTGGTCCCCAATGACCCCATTGCTTTCTCTGTGATGCCACCACTGTCCCCAACGGTAGCCCCATGTCCCCGTGATGTCACTGATGTCCCTGTGATGTCACTGATGTCACTAATATCCCTGTGACATCTCGGCTTTCCCATTGCTGTAAACAGTCCCATGTGATGTCACTGGTCTCCAGTGATGTCACTGCTGTCTGGGTCATATCACCACTGTCCCCAGCAATGCCACCATGTCCATGTGATGTGACCAATGTCCCTGTGATATCACCAGACCCCTTTGATGTCACCGATGTCCCTGTTTCATCACTGCTGTACCTCTGTTGTGTCTCTGATGTCACTGGACCCCAGTGATGTCCCTACTGCCTCAGTGATGTCACCACTGCCCCCTGTGATGTCACCAATGTCCCCGATGATGTCACTAATGTCTCTGTGATGTCACCCCAGGCCTTGTGAAACCACTGATGTCCCCTGTGATTTCAAAGATGTCCCCATTAATGTCACGGGTGTCTCTGTGGTGTCATCACTGTCCCCTGTGATGTCAGCAATGTCCCCAGTGATGTCCTGCTGTCTCTGTGATGTCACCACTGTGCCAAGCAGTGGCACCACTTCCCCATCATGTCACCGATGGCAGTGATGTCCCTGTGACATCACAGCTGTCCCTTTCTTGTCGCCAGTCCCTGGGACATCACTGGTCCCCAGTGATATCACCACTATCCCCTGTGATGCCACCAGTGTCACTGATAATGTCATTGGTGTCTATGTGATGTCACACCTAGCCTTGTGATGTCACTGATGTCCTCTGTAATATCACAGATGTCCCTGTGACATCACAGGTGTCCCTTTGTGGACAGCAGTCCCCTGTGATGTCACTGGTCCCCAGTGATGTCACTTCTTTCTATGTGATGTCACCACTGTCCCCAGCAGTGCCACCATGTCCCCGTGATGTCACCAATGTCCCTGTGATGTTATCAGACCCCTGTGATGTCACAGATGGCTTTGTGCCACCACGGCTGTTCCTTTGTTCTCAACACTCCCCTGTGATGTCACTGATCCCCAGTGATGTCACTGACTTTCCTGTGATGTCAGCCCTGCCCACTCTGATGTCACCGATGTCCCTGATGTTTTCACTGGTGTCACTGTGATGTCACCCCTGTCCTTTTGAAGTTACTAAAATCCCCTGTGATATCACCAATGTCCCTGTGACATCACGACGGTCCCTTTGTTGTCAGCAGTCCCCTGTGATGTCACTGGTCCCCAATGATGTCACTTCTGTCTCTGTGATATCACCTCTGTCCCCACTGGTGGCACCATGTCCCCGTGATGTCACCAATGTCCCTGTGATGTCACCAGACCCCTTTGATGTCAGCGATGTTCCTGTGACATCAAAGCTTTCCCTTTCTTGTCACCAGTCCCCTGGGATGTCACTGGTCCCCACTGATATCACCAATGTCCGTGTGACGTCACCACTGTCCCCTGTGTCCCTGATGATGTCACTGCTCTCTCTGTAATGTCACCGTTGTCCTTGTGAAGTCACCAATGTCCCCATTGATGTCACTGATGTCACTGTGACATCACCACTGTCCCTTTTTCTTTACCAGTTATTTGTGATGTCACTGGTCCTCAGTGATGTCACCCATGTCCCTGCGATGTCATCAGACTCCTTTCATGTCACTGATGTCTCTGTGACATCACAACTGTCACCTTTTTCTAACCAGCCCCCTGTGATGTCACTGGTCCCCACTGATGTCACAACTGCCCCTGTGGTGTCACCACTTTGTCCAGCAGTGACACCTTGTCCCCTGTGATGTCACCAATGTCCCTGTGATTCCACACCTGTCCCTTTGTTGTCCACAGTCCATTATGATGTCACTGCTACCCAATGATGTCACCCATGTCCCTGTGATGTCACCAATACCCCCAGTGAGGTCACTGACGTCTCTTTGATGTCAGCCATGTACTTGTGATGTCACTGATGTCTCATGTGATGTCACTGATGTCTCTGTGACATCACAGCTGTCTCTTTGTTTTCACCAATCCCCAGTGATGACACTCGTCCCCAGTGATGTCAACAGTGTCCCTTTCATTAGGGTTAGGGTTTAGGGTTAGGCATAGGCTTAGGTTTTAGGGTTAGGGTTAGGGGTAAGGGTTAGGTTAGGGTTAGGTTTTAGATAACATTTGGGATAGAGTAAAGAATAGGGTTAGGGTTAGGGTTAGGGTTGGGGTTAGGGTTTAGGATTAGGGTTTAGGGTTAGGGTTTAGGTAACTTTTTGGTTAGAGTAAGGAAGAGGGTTACGATTAGGGTTAGGGTTAGGGTTAGAGTTAGGGTTGCATGAGGCAAACCCCACCTTTCTCTTGCCCTTCTCAGTGTGTGGGGCCAAAATCGCCCTTGTCAGGGAGCCCCTGCAGGCTCTGCTCCTCCGGTGATCAAACAGCGGCCCCTGCTGACCGGGATTGGAATTGCGCCAAAAAGTGAGGAACACCGGACTGTTTCCTTTTTTTCAGGGGGATTTTTGGTACAGGATTATTTGGTTTGTTTTCTGTTCTTTCTTTGTTCTGCCAACACACATATATCCTTTAATAAAGGGCTGTTGTTTTTGCTTTCTCCATATTTCCTCCCCGTACTTGGAGCCTCCTAATTTCGGATTTACAATTTCTTAGAAGGAGGAGTTTGGTCTTCCTCATAACTCATCCTTCTTAGCCAGACACTTGTATTTCATTTAACTGAGAGAGGTACAAATTCATGCTTTGTTTACAGCCCAGAGATCTTCCAGGCTCTTCCCATTTGCCTCTGCCCCTCTCAGAGAACTTGTGTGGACACCTTCCCTTCCTGCAACAGGTGATTTCACAAAACTGGGAGGGAGGGTATTTCATGGAGAAGGACCTGGGAGTGTTTTGAGACCCCTCCAAGCCAATGTTTCCTTCAGGAGAGCTAAAACCAGGACAGTGGGGGGAAGAACAGAAATGCAGCTCCTCCAGCAATGGCAGCACCTCCAGGAATTCCCAGCACATGCCCACAGATCCTCCCAGAGGATTGAGGCAGACATCAAGGTTCGACATGAATGCCTTGTTTGGGATAACTTAGGAGATGGTTGCATCCCCTCTCCCTTACCCAGAAGCTGGAGATGCTGCTGTCTGGGAGCAGGAGGTGCCTGTGTGGGGGTTCAGCACCGCTGGCTCGGTGCAAGTACAAGAAGTGTTTGGACGATACTCCCGGGCACGTGGTGTGACTCTGGAGGGATGGTCCAGGGAAGGCTCAGGAGTTGGACTCGATTATCCTTGTTTGTCCCTTCCAACTTGGAATACTGGTTGTGATTCTGTGAAGTTCCCCAGGGCTGTGTGTGAGCACAGAGCAGGGGCTGAGCAAAGCAGAGCAGGGCAATGGCAGCACAGCCCTTGAGCACTGCCCCAAGCGGGCTGAGCCCAAAGGGGAGCTGGGGGTGGGGTTGGTCCCACTCAGGTTAAGGGGAAAGAGAGAGGGGGACAGCAGGGAGTGCAGGGCAGGGAGAGGGAATTGATGGGCATGGGGATGTCTCCAGGCTGGGCTCTCCCAGTGCTCAGTGGCCCCATCTCTCCAGGACGAGAGTACTGATGGGGGTGGACGACAAGAGGAGCAAGGTGAGGACACAGCACAGGATTCAGATCCAGAGGGGAATGGCTGACCCTGGAAGAAGGGTGGGTCACAATGTGGACAAAATCTATCCAGGAGGAAAGAAGAGTGGAAAGGGCTCACAAGTTATCACTTGCCTCTGACAGAGAAATACTGTCTTAGTCAAGGGATTGCTGTCTGTTAGAGAAATGTAGAGCTCATGATTCTTGGTGTCCTGTGCAGGGACCATCCCAGACACTGAACTGCTCCCCCAGCTCCCATCTTGATCCTTTAGATGAATGTGGAACCAGCAGACTCATGCCAATCTGCCCACCTGGCTGACATGGGCTCTTAGAAAAAGAGAAGAGACCAGAGAAGGTGTGATGGGGAGAGGAAGCAGTGAGCAGGATATGCCATTGCAGCCCAGTCAGATCCCAGCTGATGAACCTCCTCATGTCCTGGTGGTGGCAGCTGGGCAGCCTTGGCCCTGATGCTGAGGGTCACTGAGTGTGTGAGGAGGGAATCCTTCCCCATTGGTGGATGGGAGGAGAAAGGCACAGGCTGAGAGCCTGCAGCACACACTGAAACATCCTGGGGATCCCAGATCCACCATCTGTCATCTGTGAGGATCAAGAAATGAATGCCCTGCTCAGTTGTGTCTCTGGAGAGAGCTCAGCCCCGTGTCCCTTCCACATTCCCATTACTGAGGATTTACTAGACAAGAATTTTCCCACCCATTTCTCCTTTTCCCCCTGTTTGACACCACCCAAAGCCCAGTTTTTGTGTGGTTTGTGGTTCCAGGTGGACGGCTCTGATGCCTAAAGCATTTCAGCACCTCCCAGGTGCTACACTCTGCTCTGAACCCATTGGGAAGCGTTGAAAATCACCCCCTTTTGTTCAGAGTCCCCTGGGGGCTGAAGGAAGCAATCATCCTCCTGCCTTCCCCAAAGCAGCTCTGCCCATCACTGCTGCACGCCTGATCCACACAGCCTGTGTCCCGCCCTGTGCCCAGGACACGCCCTGTCCTGCCCCTCTCAGCAGCACTCCAGTGCTCCTCCCTCCTAGACATATTTTGTCCACATTGTGACCCACCCTTCTTCCAGGGTCAGCCATTCCCCTCTGAATCTGGATTCTGTGCTGTGTCCTCACAGTGCTCAAGGGCTGTGCTGCCATTGCCCTGCTCTGCTTTGCTCAGCCCCTGCTCTCTGCTCACACACAGCCCTGTGGAACTTCACAGAATCACATCCAATATTCCAAGTTGGAAGAGACTCACAAGGATCATCGAGTAATCCTGGACCAAAAATCCCCCTCAAAAAATAAGGACACAGTCCGGTATTCCTCTTTTTTTGGCGCAATTTCAATCCCGGTCAGCAGGGGCCGCTGTTGGATCACCGGAGGAGCAGAGCCTGCAGGGGCTCCCTGACAAGGGCGATTTTCGCCCCACACACCGAGAAGGGCAAGAGAAAGGGGATGTTTCTGCCTCATCCAAGGAGAAGGGTCAGGTGGTATGTCCCCCAAGAGCAGGTCTCTATCTCCAGGAGTTTTAACAAAAACCTACTGCATGGGGCTCGTGTGGGGACATCAAACCCATCCCACACGGGAATATGCAGAGCTCTTCCTTTCTAAAATTTTAACATTATGACAAACCTCTGTCTGCCAGCTGATGGTAATTTTGATGCAGAAACAGATGGGACCCTGTGACCTCACATGGTATTTTACCACTCCAATGGCATGGGCCTTTCTGGGTGCAGCCAGGACTAAAAATTACTTTTGGCTGGGATTTACACAGTTTCCTTTGGACACAGGAGATGGAGATCTCTTCACTCGAGGGGCTCACGTCTCCATGTCCAATCCAGGGAATAGATTTGATCTGGATTTATCCATCAGACATTGTCAATACATGTGCCAGTCACAAAGATGCTTTGGGATCAAGGCATCCAGAACACATTTGTGATGGACCTGGGCCTGGTGGAAGGGTTGGGTATGAACATGTTGGCATGGCCAGGGCTTGTGGGGAGGTGTTGCCCTGCCAAGCCAAGCAAGACCAAGAACATCCCCGAGCATGACATTTGCAATGGCACGTGTTCCATCCCATCCACACAAGAGTCAGTCAGGATGTATCCAACAGGACAAAGCAGATGTCTCCACAGAATCTTGGGTTGCCATTCCCTTGGGATATGGAAGACAGGTGGGATGGCATTCTGGGGTAGTGAGGCATTGGTTCTTTGGTGGCCAGGGAGCATTGCAGAATGGAGAGAACAGGCCGTGATATCTGAAAGGGGTCGATGGCTCTCGGGTGGGGCTGCACTGGGACACTGTGGGGTGTGTGTTCTTTGGTTTCCAGGGGCAATTCTGGAATGGAGAGGGTAGGCCATGACATCACAAAGAGTCCCACAGCAGACATGTGGGGCTGCATTCTGGGGGTGTGAGGCATTAGTTCTTTGGTTGCTAGGGACCATTCCGGAATGGAGAGGAGAGGCTATGATGTAACAGAGGGTCCCATGGCACACGGGTTGGACTGCATTTTAGGGGGTGTTGGGCATTTGTTCTTTGGTTTCCAGGGGCCATTCCAGCATGGAGAGGATAGGCCGTGACATCACAAAGGGGTTCATGGCTTGTGGGCAGGGCTGCATTCTGACAATGTGGGGTGTTGGTTCTTTGGTATCCAGGGGTATTCTAGAATGGAGAGGATGGACCATGACATCACAAAGGGGCACATGGAAGGGACTGCACTGTGACATTTTGTGGCTCTGCTCCTGTGGGAATACAGATGGCCACTGCAAAAAAATCACAGAGACAAAGGCACATACTGATGGATCCCCTCAGAGTGCAACAGTCTGACCAAATTTTCCATCTGAGGTTCCTTTACACTCACCTATTACTGCAAGGACCTCCTTCCCTCTCCGCCCACACTTGTAAGGTTGTGTAACACTGGGAAAAAAAACAAATTACAAGGGATGTGCTCAGATTCACAAAAATGCAACTTGCCAAAAGTAACGTGATTCTGACTGGCAGCAAAATACTAACCTTGCTCCTCTGCCCTCCAGTGCTGATAGTCCACCTCACCGCTCACAGGCCACCTGGAAAGAAAAAGACACTCAAGGAATGACCTCTGACAAGAAGGATCTGTCAGAACTGCAAAGAGGGACGCACAAGAATCTTATGTGGGGAAGATTCTCCTCTCTGCCCTGAACACCTTAATGGTGGGGACAAACCTATGCCTTTAGGCTTCCCTCTCCTAAGGGACTTCTTCTTAGACATCCCTTTCCCCTACGCTCATTACAAAAGCCCTTCTGGCAATTCCCAAGCCCGTACCCGGCTCTCATCCCCTCTCTGGATCCCAGTCATTGACTTATCTTTCAGAGAGCTGGGCTTGTAAATCCACCTTCCAAAAACAGGTCCCCAGGTCCCTTTGGCTTGTTCAGGGGTTCCTGCAGTCACTACTTATTCTCTTCATCACCTCCAAGAAAGGAAACCAAAAGTAATGCACGACTTCAGCTGCACATGGGCCAAACCCCAACAATTCCACCACTCACTGTCTCCAAAGTGCACTGAGGTCCTCGAGTCCCCGGCGGCCGACAGAGTCGGAGCCTGCGGCTCTCACTGCATGGAACACCTTGGGGAGGGAAAGAAAATATTCTGTGGCATTTCTGAAAGTTCCCTGGACCCCTGCTCCTCCTTGCTGCCTCCACAACTCACCTGGAACGCCCAGCTATTCACAGAGGTTACTGGGATGGCACCTCCAAAGAGAGGAGGGTGTTGTGCTCTGGATTAAGCTATAAACTGCCCAGAGCACTTGCATTTTTTATTTAAGACTTTTCAAAAGACACTTGATTTGTTATAACCTCTAGAGTCTGGAGAGAGAGTCACACGCTCTTATCTAAGAGAAATTCTTTTTAATGTAGTGATAAAGATACAATATTTTGCCAAAAGGCCTTTACAGGAGTAAAATACAACCAAGGAAAAAGCATTTCACTCAGACATTCAGCACAAAGACCCATTCCACAGGAAACATCCACTAAAACAATCCATATACCAGCTTTAATAAAACCCAGTTCATTGGTTTTAAGTTACCAACAAGAGAAGAAAAAGAGTAAAAGAAAACAGATTAAAAAAAATAAAGAAAGAGAGAAGGAGAGAGAGAAGAAAAAAAAGTGGTTACTGATGAGTCGATGATTCAAATGGTACCAGCTGGAGAGGAAGAAGAGAGAAGAGACAGGAAGAGGAGAGGAGGAAAAAAACAGTTACTGACTCACATGGTTTAAGCAGCAGGAGAGCCCAGAGGGAAGGAGAAAGAGGGAGACCACAGGGAGTCTGGTGTATTTACAGAGTTCAGTTTTCCCTCCCAGGCAGGATATCCCAGCAGTGCCTTCCAACCCACAGTGAGTTGTGCTGTAACCACTCACCAGGCCCTGCCCAAGCCCTCCCATCAGGGGCTGGGCCCTGGAGGCAGGGGGAGATCCCTCCCCTGGCATGGCCATTCTTGCCCAGCCCTGTCTGGCCCAGCCTCTTCCCTCCTGCACGCTCACCCCTGGCACAGCCTGCACTGGGGCAGCATTTACTTCTTGGGCCCTTTAGAGCTGCCCCCATGGGGACACTTTCATTTGCTGTGCCAGCACCAGAGCCAGCCCAGCCAGTCCTGCCCCTCGTCCCCAGCCCGACTCACTGACTCCAATTGCCCCTGGAACCCAAGAGCCAAAGGCGACACCCCCAGAGTGCAGCCCCACCCTCTGCAATGGGGCCCCAGGGGTTCCCTTTCCCAAGCAGCCCCTGCAAACCCTTGTCAGAGAGAAAATGGGCTGAGTGAGTCCTGGATTCTTTTAGTAAAGAGCTGGAAACATTCCTTGGATAATGGAGGGGGGGTGACTTTTTTATTCTTAACATTTCCAGTTCTCCATCTGGGGGCAGGATGTCCTCTAGGCTGATGTTTTGTTCCCTTTGGAGTGAGTGCAGCCTCTGAGGGCTGAGCCCTCTCTGGCTGGGCTGGGTCTGTCCTGGAGAGCCTCAGGCCTGGCTGGGCTGCCCCAGGCAGACGCTGCAGGAAGAAGAGCTCAGGCTGCCTGTGTCTGCTGTCCCTGGGGCTCAGCCTGTGCCCCATTCCTGCCCAGGGGCTGAGCCCACCTCTGCCTCAGGGCCTTGGGCAAAGGGCTGGCAAGGGAGAGGCCCAGGAGCCTTGGGGCCTGCCAGCTTTCCTCCTCCCTGGGAGCTCCCAGTCCTCTCCTGACACCCTGTTGGCCCCAGGACTTGCCAGCTCTGGGCTCACGGCCCACTGGCACCATCCCACCAGCCTGACCCCCCTCCCTACCCTCTATCCAGCTACTCCTGCCTTTGATGGCACCATCCAAGGAAAACCCCGGTGATCAGCAATGGCACCTGTGGGATGGTGTAACAAGGTGAGTTCAAATGTATGCTGAGATTGAAAACCAAGACACTGCTTAGAGCTCAACAATAAACCCAATATTTATTACAAAAAGTGGCCAAGTAAACGGGAACCTGAGAGACAGGAAAGGAGGGGAGTGAACTGAGCCCTCAGTGAAACCCCCACTCACACAGGTGTGTTTTACGAGGTTGTCTTACCGACCCCAGGATAACCAGAATTCCCCCCAGCAGAGGCTGCATCCTCAGAGGATCAGCAGGCTCACAAAGATAGCGGCGTCCCCGCAGAAGGCAACGTTGTCCTTCATGTGAAGCTTGAGAGCCCCGAGCACGAGCCACCTGCATTTTTATCCAATGAGCCGGGGACGTCTCCCTGGGCCGGTGTGGCAGCACCGCCCAGCCAGAGGCCCTCGGTCCCTGCCCCGTTCTGTGAGTGCCCCCCTTCAGCCATGCGGGAGAACGTGGGGATTCCCCTCGCACTTGCGCTGTTTCACTCAAGGGCTCTGATCTATTTGGGTCCGGGGGCTTTACTTCATCCTCTCCTCTTCAGTTTCTCCTTCAGATGTCCTCTACAGACAACAAGCCGATCACAGAGCACCAATTAAAACAGTTTACACAAGAAACTCTCTCTCCAAGGACGAAGCTCCCGTTTATCGGTGAACTTGGTAGGCAAAGAACAAAACTTGCAAGTGGCTGGGCCAAACACAGACCAAGAAATATCAACAATCCCTGATACACCTGCCCTGATTTCTGTGTTGAAGATGCTTCTTCAGCCCTTCTCTGGAGCTGCAGGGGCAGTGCCTGTGTGCAGAGCTGGAGGGAAGAGACTCCCAGTACAGCAGCACAACCAGGGACAAGGGCACTTGTTCTTTCCACATCTCGGCTTTGGGAAAGGCTGGGGAAGGCTGGGAAAGGTGTTAACAGGGTGGTTTTGCCTGAGGTGTTAAACATGGGAGCGGGTCTATCTTCACAGTTCCCAAGAGAAGAGATGGCAGAAAGCTGCCCTGCAGGTTGTATTTGAAGGAAGAGGAAAAGAGACCGAGGGTAAGGGGTTTCTTTCCTGGAGGGCAGGGCTGTCGTTCACTTGCAGGAGCCCCGCGCTGGAATTGTCAGTCCAACTACCAAATTGGAATCTGGACAAAGATTCCTGCCAGACAAAAGGTGGCAGGACAGAAAGCTCTTGCTGACCAAGGAGTGCCCAGGGTGGCCCACCAACTGCACCTGAAACCTGAAGGTTACAGGCTTTCTTTCCTGGGGGAAAGGCCGTGACATCACAAAGAGTCCCATGGCAGATGGGTGGGGCTGCACTGTGGGGGTGTGGGGCGTTGGTTCTTTGGTTTCCAGGGGCTATTCCAGAATGGAGAGGGTAGGCTGTGACATCACAAAAGGGCCTCAAGCACAAGGGTTGGTTTAGTGGGTTGACCCTGGATGGATTTCAAACACCCACTAAAAGCTGCTACCTCCCACTCCCTCTGCCACTTCACAGAGGAGAGAAAAAGAACAGCTGAGGATTCCTGAGTAGAGATAAGGGTGGGGAGAAAGTCGCTTCCTAATGGGCAAAACAGACTCAGAGTAGAGATAGTACTTAAATTTATTACTGACAGGATAAAAGCCAAAGAGTGAGAAATAAAACAGTCTGAAAAACACCTTCCCCCTAATCCTCCTTCCTTCTCAGCTCTCCCACCTCCCCCCAGTGGTGCAGGGGGATGGGAATGGGGGTTACAGTCAGTTGCCATTTCTGTCACTGCTCAGGGAGAGGAGTTGGATCCTTCCCTTCTCATGTGGGGTCCCTCCCACGGGAGACAGTCCTGGATGGACCTCTCCAGTGAGTCCATCCCTCAGGCAGCAGCTCTTCCCACCCTGCAGTCCCGTGGGTCCCTCCTCCATGGGGTCAGTCCTTCAGGGATGAGCTGACCCGGCGTGGGTCCCCCACAGGGGCCACGAGTCCTGCTGGGAAAAACCTGCTCCAGCCTGGGCTTCCCTCTGCATGGGCTGCAGGTCCCTGCCAGGACCTGCTCCATCCTGGGCCTGCCCCGGGGTCACAGACTCCTTCCTGCATCCCCCTGCTCCAGCGTGGGAGCCTCCAGGGGCTGCAGGGGGGTCTCTGCACCCCGATGCTCCCCCATGGGCTACAGGGGCCTCAGCTCTGAATCCTTCCCATGCTCCTGTGGGGTCCATCCTGCCCCTCCTTCTGCACTGGCCTTGCTGTCTGTGTTGTTATCCCATGTTCACACTCTGATCTTCCCAAGCTGGAATTTTTTCTGTGCAACTCTCTTCTGAAATGTGTTATCTCAGGGGTGTTACTGTCACTCCTAAGTGGCTCAACCTTGGCCTGCGGCAGGAACTCCATCCTGGAGCAGCTGGCATTGGCTCCATGGGACAGCGGAAGCTTCTGGCAGATTCTAATAGAAGCCACCCCTGCAGCCTCCCTGCTACCAAAACCCACCCACAGAAACCCCTGTCTTGTGCAGCTCTTTCTCCAAGCCAAGAAGGTTGGAGTTGGTGCCAAGGAGCTGAAACCTGCAGGTCCAGCCTTTAGTGGAGGAAGCTCAGATTTGCCCAAGGCTGCTTTGGGTCCCAGGGCCTGGATGAGGGAATGGTGGGGTGGGAGATAGGGATAAAGTCTGATGGATTGTCAGATATAAAAGGTCTTGATTTTGGTATTTATTCAGACTGAATTAGGAGGTACTTGGAATCAATATTGGTTGGGGATTGCTGATATCAACGTAAAAACAGGAAAAAAGCAAGCAGGTTACAAAAAGACACCTTTATTTGTGGTTTTATTATCACAATATATTCACTTTGAATGCACTTCTGAGATCTGTCTAATTAACCACAAAAGAAATGAAGACTTTTAGAAGGAAATTATTCCCAGGGGCTTGTCTGGTTAAGATGCCATCACTGAGAAGAGAGTGTGGAGGAATGAGCAGACAAGGACACCATCCCTGGGGCTGGGGAAGCAGGAACTCAGAGTCACTGGTTCCAGGTGGCAAATGGACTGTGGGATGTTTGTGTGAGAGCCCATAACGGGTGTGCTGCTTTCAGGGGGAGTCCAGTTAAATTTCTTCCCCGTGACCAGTGCAGGGCTGTGTTTTGGATTTGTGCTGAACACAGGGTTGATAATCACAGAGTCACAGAATATGCTGAGTTGGAAGGGACCCCCAAGGATCATCCAGTCCAACCCTTAGCCCTGCACAGGATCATCCCCAAGGCTCACACCATGAGCCTGAGAGGATCATCCAAACACTCCTTGAGCTCTGTCAGCCTTGGTGCTGTGCCCACTGCCCTTGGGAGCCTTTTCCCAAGATCCCTGCCCTGACACAACTCCAGGCCATTCCCTCAGTGCTGTCCCTGGTCCCCCCAGAGCAGAGGTCAGGGCCTGCCCCTCCTCTGCCCCTGCCCAGGATGTTGTGACTGCAGTGAGGTCTCCCCTCAGTCTCCTCTTCTCCAGATGAACACACCAAGTGCCCTCAATGTCCTCGCACACCTTCCCCTCCAGGCCCTTCCCCATCCTCGTGGCCTCCTTTGGACACTCTCCAATGGCTCAATCTCTCCCTTCCATTGTGTCCCCCCAAAATGCCCCAATCTTGCAGGTGAGGCCACCCCAGGGCAGAGCAGAGCGGGACAATCCCCTCCCTGATGCCCCCAGCACAGGCTTGGCCCTCCTGGCTGCCAGGGCACTGCTGACTCAGGGACAACTGGCACCCACCAGCACCCCCAGGACCCTTTCCCGGCACTGCTTCCCAGCCTCTCATTCCCAGGGTGTCCGTCCAGCCGGGGTTGCCCCATCCCAGGGCAGGATCCGGCCCTTCCCCCTGTTGAACTTCCCATGGTTGGTTATTCCCAAACCTCGGATCTGTCCAGGTCTCTCTGCAGGGCCTTCCTGCCTTGCAGGGGCTCAGCAGCTCCTCCCAGTTTTGGGTCCCCTGCAAACTTGCTCAGTGTTCCTTCCAGAGCTGAGTCCAAGTCATTGATGAAGATGTTGGAGAGCACAGGGCCCGAGATGGAGCCCTGTGAAACCCCAGCAGGGACAGGTCACAGTCTGATGTCACCCCTGTCACTGTTACAGGGTCCCTTTGGTTCCATGAGCCCCACATATCATAATAGCCCCTTTGATTCCATGAGATTCCACAGTGTCCCTGGGTTCCTTTGGTTCCATGAGGCCCTGGGGTGTCACAATGGCCTTTAGGTTCCAGGAGGCCCCGGAATGTCATAGGGTTCCCTGATTCCATGATATTCCCAGTGTCCCAATGGAGCCTTGATTCCATAAGTTTTGCAGTGTCCCACGTTTACTTTTCTACCATGAAAAAACCCTCCTGAAACCATGACATTATCCCCCTCTGGATTCTATTCCCTTTTTCATCACACAGTGTCCCAGGGATCCTTTGGTTGCCTGAGGCCCTGCAGTGTCCCAGCAGCCCCTTCATTCCTTTGTGCCACTGGAGACACCCCAGAATCCTGCCCTGCCTTGTCCATGGCTACTGAGCCTTCTGAAAGGTTGGAAAGGGGTTCAGCAGCAGTGATCCCCATCCTGCTGGCTCTGCTTGCCAGCCTGACCAGCATGGCCAGGGCAGGCTCAGCCCAGGGTGCCACAGCCCCTCCCTCTGCAGAGCAGCCCCTCCAGCTCAGGGCCCTGCAGGGATCCCAGGCTGGGATCTGCAACTGCCCAAGGCAGCCTGGACACACTGCCCTGGGCAAAGGGATGTCCCTGCAGAATAGCAAGGCAGCATTTCTGTGCCTGCACAGAGGAATCCATGACACAGAGAAAGCTCTTTCTGCAGCCCCCCTGGGGACAGGCTGCTCTGTGCCTGGGCCAGGACTCTGTGCTGGGCTGGGCAGAGGGACTGGCACTGAGGGGCACAGTCAGGCTGTGCTGGGCATCTCCTGCAGAAGACACCAGGGCTCCTGCAGTTTTCCTGAGTTCCATTTGCTGCTGCCATGCTGAGTGTCCAGCCCCTGAGCTGATGGGGATGCTGAGACTCCTCTCTGTGCCCCAGGAGCTGCTGTGCCCTTCAGAGAGGCTGGGGCTGTGGGGGGAGTGCCCAGAGCTCTGCAGTTCCCTGGGGTGGGCACTGCTGTGGGACCAGAGAGAACTTGGCTGCTCCACCAGTTGACCTCTAGAATGAAATCACTTCTGATTTTCTCCTGAAGAACCATAATTATATGTGCTCTGTCCTGAGCACTAAACTGGAACTGTGAGATAATAGAAAAGGTTTTGGTGTCAGGTATATTGAGAAGGCTGGGCAGTGTCACTGGGAGACCTCTTCCAAACCCTACAAATGCCAGAGCCATCCCAGAGGTTCCTGGGGCCTTGGCAAAGGCAGACATGGAACCAGTCTGCAAACAGGGCAACAAGGAGGCTTGGCAGAGTTCCAGACTGCTCAGGCTCAGCAGGGAAGGGGACATGGCAAGTCCTCCTGCAGCCATTGCCAGGCATGGGAAGGACAAGTCAAGGATTGCAGAACCCCTGTGGGAGGGAAAGAACGGGATGTTGTGTGCCCAGACGTCAGAAAGTTTGTGCAGTGCCACAATGGCCCCTTGATTCCATGAGGTTGCACAGGGTCATCACAAAGCTGACACCAACCAGATGACAGTTTGGGGGAGATTAGGAGGAAATGGGACAAAAAGGATTAGATATTTGGGTAAGGAAAGAGGGGGTTGGTCAATAGAGAGGAAAGATTTTAATGAGGTAAAAAGAGGTTTGGGGAATGCTGAGAGTGCTGAAACACTGACTGTGCAAACCCTCCTGATGGACGTTTATCCCCAACACTCCCCAAAAGTGCTGCCCCTCCCACTGAAAGGAATCCACTGCTCTAATTCCAAGACAGAAAAAAAAACAACCCAGAATTCCAGACTCTTATTTGTACACAGTGCCCACCCCATTCCCAAACCTGCATTGTTAGTATGAAAACATAAGCTTTAATCCTGACCCAGCCCAAAACCCTCTTCCCCTAATCATGAACCAGACCCTGCCAGCAGAACAACAAACCTGCCAAAGTTCTGCCCAATCCCCACCCTGAGCTCTAAAGCCCAAGGCCTGACCATGAAGCACCCCCACAGCCCTTGGGAGCAGGGCAAGGACCTGCAGGGCCCAGAGCAGGCCCAAGGGGTTGGCAGAGCAATGGGAGGTGACCTGGATCTGCTCAGCTCTGCAGGGACCCCCAGCAGAAGGGCCTGGGCTCTCTCAGGGATGTCCTGGGGCACAGGGGCTCAGCATCCAAGCCAAGAAGGCCAAGTGCACATGGCAGCAGCCAGAGCTGGGGGACAGCAGAGCCATCAGGGAGGGTCCAGAAATGCTGCTGGGAGGGGGGTGGGAAAGCAGGAGGGGTGTGTGCAGCCTGCAAGGCCAGAGGAGCAGCAGGGCCAGGGGAGCACAGCCTGCAGCAGAGATGGCCAAGGGCTCTGGCAGGGCTGCAAGGCCCAAAGGTACCCAGGCCTTTGTGCCCTTGGCTCTGGCAGCTGCCTCTGCCTCTCAGGCCACCACAAGCAACTTTCCTGGCAGCTTCTGCCCTTGGGTTCTGCCTCGCCCCTCCCTGAGCAGCCTGGCAGGGCTTGCACAGTTTTGGGCCTTTGTTGTTGCTCCCTCTCCCATCCCACTGCCCCCCAAACAGCCCTGAGCCCCCCGGCAGGGACAGGATCTGCTGGGCCAGGGCCTGGGGCTCAGCCTTGGCCTTTGTGCTCCCCAAAACCAAGGCAGGCTTTGCTCAGCATTGCAGGGGCCTGCCCAGAGCCTTTGTCTGCCTGCACTCCTGGCCTGCAAGGATCTGCTCGAAGGAGTCCCTGGGGAGGCTTTGTCAGTGCCTGCCCTCAGTGGGGCCCAGCAATGCTTCAAGGGACTGGGAGTTTGGTTTCTCAGTCCTTGAGCAGCTTCTTCAATCTTCTCTCAGTACTTCAGGATGATGGACTTGTCTCTAAACACACCGTGGAGCTCATTAAAATACAGAAAAACAAATTATTTTCCTTCTTTTAATTACCCTCATGTCCTCAAGAAGTCTACAGCTAATTGGAGTTGTTTTGTAGTTTAGCTAAGTAGAAAAAATTTAAAGTGGACGTTACAAAAATATATTTTTTTGATGAAAGGGAGTGATTTACACAGAGCCTTGGGATGAAGAGAGCAAGGAGTAGAAGGGATATGGACACAAAATAAGGAGGCAAAAGAGATTAGTAGGACTTAATTATTGACCAGTTTAACAGTTATCAAATGATTCAATAGCGTTTGATAAAATTTTAACAGTGACTGAAGTAGAGATTCACAATAACAACAATCACAGCACAGTCAATTCACACCCACACCCAGGCAGAGATTTGTGGACACATCAAGATCTGGGTGTGTAAAGGTCCCTCTCCAAAATTCTCCTGGTTGTCAGTGAAACACCCCCACACATCCCTTTGTGTTTCCCAACAGACAAGGTTCCCTGAGGCCCTGCAGGGTCACAATGGCCCCTTCATTCCATGAGTTTCCTTGGCTGCAGCATCAAAGGGATGGCTGAGGGTTATCAAGCATTGGAACAGAATGTCCAGGGAAGTGGTTGAGTCATAACAGAATTGTTAAGGTTGGAAAAGACCTCTGAGATCAACCATTGACCCAACACTGGCTTCTTCACCACTGAACCGTGTCCCCAAGTGCCACAGCTCAAGGTTTTCTGAACACTTGCAGGGATGGTGACTGTTAAGACCCCAGGTTTGATCTACGAGCTCATCAAAAGGGTTTTCCTTTAAAAAATGTACAAGGTATCAAAAATATCCACCCTCCAGATATTTAAAAATGGACTTCAGTTCTTTAAGTACTTTGAGGGAGCACAGTGCAAATGATGTAACACACTTTTGACTTCTCAGGAGGTCAAAAAACACGTTTTTACTGGTAAACTTTTGAAAAGAAGGCAAAAGTTGAAAGGGTAACATTCTACCAGAATAGAGCATTCCCCAAAGCACTGACTGAGCACAGGCCAACCCAGACAAGTCAGCAAAAACCCAAACCTTCCAATTTTAAGTTTCCTAAAATATTATGAGAGATTGAGAGAATAAGAAGAAGTAAGGGAAGAGAGAGAAGTGCAGCTCCCACCCGCAGTCTGGTGCCAGTGCAGCTTCCCCGTGCCCAGATGGAGGGTCCGACCACGCGATGGCCGCACGGGGCTCCTTTGATTTGCTCTGCCCCCTGTGCCCACCCCCCAGCGGTGTACCAGGTTCGCAAGGATACATGTCCGGAATAAGGACAAGTACAACAGTCATTCAAACACTAAAAATATCTTTTATTGCAGTGAGAGTTAAAAAAAAAAATATTAGCAAAGGGAAACAGAAGTTAAAAAGAATACAAAAAACCCCTACTTTATCTATTGACATTCATACAATACTATGAACAGCCTCTGTTAAAGTATTTGTTAGTACAAGGGGAATTAAAGCAATATAATATTGGCTAGTAAAAAGGGAATTAAAGGGATACAAGAAAAAGGATATAAAGTGTTTTTTCCCCATTGCTTCCTATCAATAAACTGTGCTCACCTGCACACACAGGCCAGGCCTACCAGGATCGGCAAGGGCTGGTCAGCACTCATGCTTAACCAGCATCCTCGTGGAGGAGCACAGTCTCGATGGAAGGATGAGCACCGCTCCACCCAGCAGTGCTGACACCCCATTCCATCAGCTCTACATTACACTACGTAGGGCCAGGACGCAGCAGAAGGTGGTGCTTGAGTGGCAGCCAAACAGTGCCCGTTCATCACTTCATGGCAACAGTCTGGGTGTGCCTCACTGTAGGGCAAGGGGCCAACTACCCCTGCCCACATCATCTTCCTCTCCATCCCCTTCCTCACCCCTGTGTAGGACCTCTACCATTGTGTTTCAAGGAGATTTGTATCTATTTTGCAGAATGTAACCAAGCCAAGGAGGAACTCAGCTATGATAATAAGAGATATCTAGTTGACTTTGCTAAAAGTACAATGGGCCTTACAGTCAACTTGTGCAATAAAGTTACACTGTACAATACTCTGGCTGGTTTCACATACAAATACAATAACCTTCTCACCCCTCTATGCTCCACTGATCATCTACATCAAAAGTACCCCCTTACAGAAGGGTATTATTTGTGGGTATAGGAGTATTGTTTGGTTGTTTTATTTGTTTTCTTTCATTGTTTCTGCCAATACACACATACCTTTTAATAAAGGGCTGTTATTTTTCCTTTTCCATGATTTTTTTCCCCTCAATTGGAGCCTCTTAATTTCAGATTTATAATTGCTTAGAGGGAAGACTTTGGGTCTTTTCTCATAACTCATCCTCAGCAAAACATCTGTGTCTCATTTAAACTGGGACACCCAGTTATAGATAGACCCTCAGATTAATAAAGTTTTTTCTCTACCCAGTTGCACTCAATCCTTTGGTAAATAAAGTTATTGTTAGTTATTGTTTAATAAAGTTTTTGTTTTTACCCAGTGGCACTAAAACCCTTAGGAAAATAAAGTTTAAGATTCTTACCAAGTCACCCCCAAGACCCTAAAAGAAAGTCTTAAGCAAATACTGGCTGCAATTTGTAGGCCCATAAAGGTAATGCAGTTAATAAAGTTACTTTGTTAAATGAGAAATGTTATACTAAAAAATAGTCAACTAAAAAGTTTTAGAATTGCACTGTTCTGCATCTTGTTGTAATAAAAAGGGGGGAGATGCAGTGTTTGGGGTTTCAGAAGTGCCATCAGAGTATTCTGGGAAACGAAGTCTGCGGGACCCTGGTGCACATGAGCAGCGAAGAACCTTGGCAGGATTGGTTGAGAGGGTTACCTGTTGGGACGTGTTACAATTCAAAACTGCTACTTAAGCCTTTGCTCTCTCTCAATAAAACATTCTGTTACACACCATATTGGTGTCTCTTGGTCCGTGCAGACTCCTTATTTATTATATTAATAATCTTGGCTTTGGGAAAGGTTGAAGAAGGTTGGGAAAGGTGTTAACAGGGTGGTTTTGCCTGAGGTGTTGAACATGGGAGCGGGTCTATCTTCACAGTTCCCAAGAGAAGAGATGGCAGAAAGCTGCCCTGCAGGTTGTATTTGAAGGAACAGGAAAAGAGGGCAAGGGTAAGGGGTTTCTTTCCTGGAGGGCAGGGCTGTCGTTCGCTTCCAGGAGCCCCACGCTGAAATTGTCAGTCCAACTGCCAAATTTGAATGTGGACAAAGATTCCTACCAGACAAGAGGTGTCAGGACAGAAAGCTCTTGCTGCCCATGGAGTGCCCAGGGTGGCCCACCAACTGCACCTGAAACCCAAAGGTTAAAGGCTTTCTTTCCTGAGGGAAAGGTCGTGACTTCCCAAAGAGTCCCCTGGCAGATGGGTGGGGCTGCACTGTGGGGGTGTGGGGCGTTGGTTCTTTGGTTTCCAGGGGCTATTCCAGAATGGAGAGGATGGGCTGGGACATCCTAAAGGGGCACATGGGTGTGGCTGCATTCTGACCTTGTGGGGTGTTGGTTCTTTGGTTGCCAAGGGTTATTCCAGAATGGAGAGGGTAGGCTGTGACATCACAAAAGGGCCTCAAGCACAGGGGTTGGTTTAGTGGGTTGACCCTGGCTGGATTTCAAGCACCCAGTAAAAGCTGCCACCTCCCCCTCCCTCTGCAATTCCACAGAGGAG